>NC_041218.1:26945008-26997202 GCF_002837175.3 Physeter macrocephalus
ACGAACCCGTGTCCCCTGCATCGGCAGGCGGACTCTCAACCACTGCGCCACCAGGGAAGCCCGGGGAGAACATTTTGACACTGGAGCTGCCTCTTTCCCACGTGAGTGTCTCCACTTGCCCTGTGCCTGCCCAGTGCCTTGAAGCAACTCTGCAGGTGACCACAGGTGACCACAGCTGCCCACAGCCTCACCACTCTGGATGTTGACTGGACAGGGGCTGAAGTAGCTTTACTGTTGTTATTCCAGGAAACAAAGAAGAGCAGAACATTGCTGTTGGAAGAAAAGATTTTAGATTTTGTTTAGATTTTGTTTTAGATTTTGCTTATTTTGTTTATTTCGATTCTCTAGTGTCTGTATTTTGATGCCAATCCCCTCAAAATTCTCCGTACCTTATTCTCCCAACTAGTTAAAGATTTCTGCTTCCAGCTTTCCTCTGATCTTGATTCTCACAATTAATAGTCTTGTCTATTCAAAGTGTTTACAGTTGTGCTTTTGTTGATGTTCATTATTCCTTCCATTGCAGTTTAATTAATAACAGATTGCATCTCACTCATTCCATCTCTCATAATATTGCTTCAAAGAACTACCCATCTAAGCTAATGCTTAACTGCTTTACTCCCAAGAGCATATTTCCTAGTGGTATTGAATTTTAGCAATCAGATATGGTCATTAGATGCAGAAGATCCAGCCTTCATGATACAGTTTTATAATTGTGTATAATTGCACCATGCATCTTGGTAAAATTTCTAACGAGCTGTGTGTAAACAAGTACATTTAAAAATTGTGATAGAAATCTTTTCATGTTACCCCAGCATTTAGCATTCTAATTACATGGATAGATTCCATATCTGAGTAGGCAGAAATTAGCCCACCACCCATTGTCCAGATGATTTTTATCAATTAATTTCTGAGGCATGCAGTTAAGCCTTTACAAAGGTTTACGGTCTCCTGTAAATAATTTGGGAAAGTACTGAGCTGGGACCTTGTACCCTTTTTGCTCTTTCACATCATAAAATCAAGTGTATAAGTGAGTTTACAGAAAAATATCTGGAGTAATAACACTGCAGGCAGTGGCAGCAGGAGGGAGTAGCTATGTGGGACTGGCATTTGCGCTGTAGTTGCTGTTGGCAACTGCGTAGTAAGTGCTATCTGCATTTGGGGCGGTGTTCGCCTCAGCGGTTCCTTTAACAACTCTCTCTGTAGCTCTTGTGACCTTCCTGGACAGTTCGCCCCGTTTCAGCTGGATCCTAATTGCAGAGGATCCTATCAGAGAGAAGTACTATTTGAAAATAGGAAGCTGGACACAGGAGCTTCCTGAAATTTGTGTATGACAAGTGGGAAGGTTCCCTCAGTCTGTGATTCGTCAGATATGTTTGAGGTCCTCAGTACTGAAGCTCTTGGGAGTATGGCTGAAGAACTGAGCATCTTCATATAAGATACCGTATAGAAGGATTCCTGAGTGAAAAATTGAGGCACGTCTTACTCTTGCTTAAAATTTGTCCTGTTTTTTTTTTTTTTTTTTTTTTTTTTTTGTGCCCCTGCATCGTCAGGCGGACGCGCAACCACTGCGCCACCAGGGAAGCCCAAGCTGTCCTTTTAACAGAAATGTTATTCATAATTTTTTTTTTTTTTTTTTGCGGTACGCGGGCCTCTCACTGTTGTGGCCTCTCCCATTGCAGAGCACAGGCTCCGGACGCGCAGGCTCAGCGGCCATGGCTCACGGGCCCAGCCGCTCCGCGGCATATGGGATCTTCCCGGACCGGGGCACGAACCCGTGTCCCCTGCATCGGCAGGCGGACTCTCAACCACTGCGCCACCAGGGAAGCCCGTTATTCATAATTTAAAAAGAATGCACAGCATAAACCTTTGTAGCTTTGTATTTGTGGGCTGACTCGGGATACAGAGTGACAAGGAAACATGCACAAGATTTGCCTCAGTGAAGACAGTGCGGAAAGCCTTGCTGAGGATTTGTGTACATTTGATGGCACGAGAATTTTTTTGTTTTTGTTTTACGGTCTTATAGAGAGATGAATCAAAACATTTGAAAAGCTAATATATAAATTAAAACTTTCAAAAATCTGTAAAATAAAATACAGCAATTTCCCAATATTACTGTTCGATGCAGACCTTTAGAAAATGGCACATCCTTGTCAGATTTCCATTCAAACTATGACATTAAAAGAATTACTGACATTAAAACAGAATCTGATTTTAAGACAGTTGCACAGCGTAGACTTCAATTTTAGAATTAGTTTGAGTCTCTGGCATAGATGCAAAATATATTTCCATCAGGTCAAACAACTCGCTAAGTTGAAAGTTAATTTTAAAAAGGTGAATGTAGAGATGACTCTTTTTTCATGGCAGGCATATTAGATTGATATTTTTTATACCGGTGTTTATGGGAAACTTTATGAATTTTGTAGTACAAGAACTGTGGTTATAAGTTCAACCATGACCTCTTGATTTGCCCTGATCTAGACTTTGTTGGTCATATTTTGCTTCATTTGTGCTTTTCAAACAGTTAACCCCTCATTATATCTCATTTTCAGACTGTCTCTACCAAGTTATGAGAATAGTCAGGACGTGGATGCAGTGTCCTTATTTCGCACATGAGAACTAGTAGACCCTGACTAATGTGTAGTGTGTAAGAAGAGAGATTATTTGACATTGGAACTCTCATAGAATCCACAAGGCAAGTTGTCATCGTTCTGGGGAGAGTGACAGCTTGAATGTAGTAAATAAACAACTGATGTTTTGAGTACTAAAAGTGTTAGGACAAATGGTTTTCCTTTTGTCAACATGATCCCTTCGAGTTCTAAAAAGTGTAGACGTTAATGTATAATATATATATGTATGTGTGTATATATTTCCTCGCCCCTTTGCCAAGGCATGACTTATGCCTGTGCTTTTTAAACACTCCCACTTAGCGGGCGGGGGAGAATGAATGCAGGTGTTTGGGGTATACCCCAAAGCATCCATCCACCTAGGGAATTTTCTTTTAGTCTCCTGGTTTATCTTAACCCTCATGAACATTTTACATCCTATCCACTGTCCTTGTTTAAGTACATAAATAAAGACTCTATTTATTAAACATTAAGTTATTTTAATTTCCCCCCAAACAGTGGGGTAAATCTGATGCTCCCAGATGATTACTGTGTTTCTCTTGTGACTTGACAACCACCTTGCCCCTCTAAGTTGACTGTGACCTAGCTGATCTTCATGGCTCCTTCCGGCTTTAATAGTTTTTGGTTCCATGACCCTGAACCGCTGTATTTCTTCTTTTTTTTCTTCTAGTTTTATCTGTTTTCCTTACAATGATTCAGCTGAAGTCACCAACCCAGTTACTCATGCCTCATTCCAGGAAATCGTTTTCTTTCTTTTTTTTTTTTCCGTACTTTTTTGCCCATCTGTATTTATTTCCTAATGTTTTGATCTTTCAGAGATGACCCGGGAAAAATATATTCTGTGTTCCCCCCGCAGGCTGCTTCTCTCGGAGTTACTACGTTCACCTTATGTGCTCTGTGTATAGACCGCTTCCGTGCGGCCACCAACGTCCAGATGTACTACGAAATGATAGAAAACTGTTCTTCCACAACCGCCAAACTTGCTGTTATATGGGTGGGTGCTCTCCTGTTGGCACTGCCAGAGGTGGTGCTCCGCCAGCTGAGCAAGGAGGACCCGGGCTTCAGCGGGCTCGCCCCCGCGGAACGCTGCGTCATCAAGATCTCCCCGGATCTCCCCGACACCATCTATGTTTTAGCCCTCACCTACGACAGCGCCAGACTCTGGTGGTACTTCGGCTGTTACTTCTGTTTGCCCACACTTTTCACCATCACCTGCTCTTTAGTGACTGCAAGGAAAATCCGCAAAGCCGAGAAGGCCTGTACCCGGGGGAATAAGCGGCAGATTCAGCTAGAAAGCCAGATGAACTGTACAGTCGTGGCTCTGACCATTTTATATGGATTTTGCATTATTCCTGAAAATATCTGCAACATTGTTACTGCTTACATGGCTACAGGGGTTTCCCAGCAGACAATGGACCTTCTGAATATCATCAGCCAGTTCCTTTTGTTCTTTAAGTCCTGTGTGACCCCTGTCCTACTTTTCTGTCTCTGCAAACCCTTCAGTCGGGCCTTTATGGAGTGCTGCTGCTGCTGTTGTGATGACTGCGTCCAGAAGTCTTCCACGGTGACTAGTGATGACAATGACAACGAATACACCACAGAACTGGAGCTCTCACCTTTCAGTACCATACGCCGGGAGATGTCCACGTTCGCGTCCGTTGGAACTCATTGCTGAAGCACAGCCTTTGGTTTGCTTAGGTTTCTTTCTTTGTTTCATCTTCGTATCCTGTGAAAGTTTTTACTTCATATTTTTCCTTAGTGGGAGAACATGCAAAAAAGGAGAGAAATATTAACTACTGTAGAACTGATTTTGCAAATTAATATTTGTGCTTTGAAAAAAAAAACGTTTATATTTAGTTATTTAAGAAGTATGAGGAGGTCAGTAGTTTTAGATCATTTTATCTGGTATGGTGCTAATATTTTATTTGAAAAAAGTGACTGCACCTTAATTAATTGCTAACTTTCTTCTGTTCTTTTAAAAATATAATCACTGTATATCGATTATAGCCATGTGATTTGGTAGGCTATTTTATGTTTGAGTTGTGATTGAAAGTATATTGTATACGGTGTCGTGAGGTGAGTTGTAGTTAAGAAGCATTCACAAAGTAGCACCAAATAAATTACACTTTCTTCTTTAACGTCATTGTCAATCTACTTTTAACCAAGATTCAATAAATCTTTTAACTGCCTTAAATATGCAATTACTGATTCTATGCACAATTTAAAATCAGCCTTATTGTTTTATAATTCTATTTTCCTTTAAGGTGGGCAATCGCTATGATATAAAGACATTTTCCTAACAGTACTATTTTTATATGCATGATTCATAAAACTATATGTTTAAAAAATTGTATTTTTAATATTCAGCTAGAGACGTAAAATTACTTCCAAATATTTAGAAAATATGAATAAATAGCAGAGTAGGAAGAAACTATCTTTTTTTAAAAAAATTCACCTCTGAACTAGCATGTAGAGCTACAGGTTTTCCCGTGAAGAATTATGAACAGAACCAAGGACTAAAAAGCAACCCACTTGTCGTCTGATTTCATCTAAACACTGACCTTTGAAGCACCATGAATTCTGTGTGAAGCACTTTGAATTCTAATTTTTCTCCTTTTAAAAAATGACCTTGATTAAATCGGTGTGACTTAATTTCTCTAAGAAATTACAGTAGTGGAATAATGAAATATTTATACATCTTGATTAGAACACTTGACTATTCAAATACTACCTTTAAGTTGACATTCCATAAACTCCCAACAAAAAACTAACCCTCTCTATTTGAATTATATGGACCCCTTAAGGAGTTCAAGTTAAGGCAGTTGTGTAGGATGCCTTCCATGTGGGACACATGCCTAATCAGATGGCAGAGGCAGTGACCTGAGCGACACAGTGTGGTTGTAATGTTGCTGTCTTCAGAAAAATCATATAGGGGAACCCAATTTTCTGGCTGGAAACTGCCCTATGTGTTTTCTGCTTGTCAATTTCTGTACTATTCAGCTTAACTGGTACTTTCTTTCTTCCAGACTATATATAACATGATGTTCTTTAAATCGTTAAACTTTAGTACTAGAAAAATTAAAGGTACTTAATTCAGACCACTGGTCTTCTGTGTGAAACCCAGATTAACTAAAAGACAGTGCCCAGAATATCTCCTTTTTCCCAGTCCAGTACTCTTCAAAGGGATTTTTTTCCCCTACTGTCTGTATTCTAAGGGGTTTGAGGAAGAATAAAAACAAGGCACCATTGTCCTCTTACAGATCCCTATAATAGGTCTTTGGAAAACAACTGAGGATGCCTAAATGAGCTTTTGGCTGCTGAGCAGATCAACCGTTATCATTCCACAGTGTCTCTCATGATATTTAGTCAACTTTATAGATCAAGAAACTGATTGAGCATATGGTATAGAAAAGGTTCTGTGTTATAATCTGCAGTAAATAAAGGTAAATAGAGCTTAGTGTCGGACTTTACAAAAGCAGACGGGTGGGATGAGAAGAAAGGAATAAGACACATATGTAAACAATTATGACGTAAGCTGGGACTGGTTGGGAAGGTGTAAAGTTCTGTGATAATTCAGGGAGAGCGCCTCAGATGGGAGGAAGTCATGAAAGGTTTTATGGGGTACCTGGAGGGACAGACCTTCAGAAGGAGTTGATGAAAGGCAGTGCGAGAAGTGGACACTTCAGGAGGAGAGAGATTACTAAGCAGAGGAAAAGAAGAAGGCATCCTGGCATGTGACGGAAGAATAAATAAATAAATAGTCCAGTTTGGTTCCTATGCTATGTGTGAATAGAAGCCTCATGAAGAATACTGATGAAAATATGTGAGACCATATGATAAAAAGGTATGGCTTTATGTCTTTGGCATTCCAGATGCTCTGTGTTCACCTGAGAAGCCCTGCCCTCCCTGTCCCCCGTACTCTCATACAATGTGTTCATTAGCAGTGGGGCATAGCAGCTTCCGCTCTCCACATTCGTACCTGGTCCTGAACTGAAAAATGTTTTGTAGGGAGCTTGATTCCTCTGAGAAATATTTAAAATACTTCTATCAAGAAATTTTCTTCTCCGACCCTTCCCTGTCATTTTAAAAATTAGATGGACTTTTCCTGATCGTCAAGGACTCTCCAAGATAACAGGTTGAGGTTTCTCCCTGATGATTTGAATTCATCTTGCATTTTTAAATACCCTTCAATTACCTTCTGTTGGTTTGGCTTTCTCTGTTCTCTTTCTAGGCAGCATATTCCCAGTATATCCGATTATGGTAACCCTTCTCATAAAGAAAGAGGAAGAGAAAACATTAAAAGTTTCTACAATTTCACTATCATGTTTTATGAGTGTTCTCTCTTTCTTTCTGGAGAGTAGAAAAATATATGCTATATTTTCTTTGCCCTGGTCTTTTAGTGAAAGCAACTGAGGAGTATTTCCTGAAACCCAGTTTTGCTTTGCTACTTAGATTGTTAGTTTTTGAATTCAAAGCATTCAGCATGGTGCCTACAATAGATCGGAATTACATTACTTCAGAGCTCAAAGTGATCTCAAAGTCTTCCAGTATTAATTACCCAGCTCTTTTTTTGTATGTACAAAACTGATTTTCTGAGAAGTTAACTGAGTTACCCAAGGTCACATAATTTGACCCTGGTTGAATACTGACTTATGAAAATTCGAAGAATAGAAGATCTCCTTTTAGGGATTATAAATAATAATTCTTTTCTACTTGGTCAGTTGGCTCACAGCAGTCTGTGAAATACTGTCTTGATTAAGATAACACATAGTAAGTGTTCAATAGGTACTTGCTCAATGAAAGGATAAACAAATCTTTAAACGAAAGAACACTCAGAAAACACAGTTTAGCAAAAATACAGATGGAAAACCAGGACTGTGAGTTAAGGAGTGACAAAAGGAAAGTAAGGAAATATAGTTTTCTGGTAACTGTGTTTAGACCATAAAGTTAGCGGTCCAGCACTAATCAAATTATGTAAATATCTATGGCCATATACATGGTATATATACGTTCTGGACAAATTATAAAAACTGGATGCTATAATTCGCATTTCAAACCTCTCTATCCCAAAGTTATTAAGTCCAGGTAGTCTAAAAGCCACGTTAGTCCTTTGCACATTTTATTTTATTTTATTTTTTTTTTAAACATCTTTATTGGAGTATAATTGCTTTACAATGGTGTGTTAGTTTCTGCTTTACAACGAAGTGAATCAGTTATACATATACATATGTCCCCATATCTCTTCCCTCTTGCGTCTCCCTCCCTCCCACCCTCCCTATCCCACCCCTCTAGGTGCTCACAAACCACCTGCACATTTTATTTTTTCAATCATTCGCTCCATTCATTCAGTTAAACGCCTATTGCCGGCTTTGTGCAGGGGCAGCATGGTAGCCAATGAGGTTTATCTGAGGTACAGTTATCGCTAATTGGAAACACCTACACGCCAAACACTGTGCTAAATCCTAGGGACGGAATAGTTTGGGATTTAGATACAATTCAGTCCCTTTTGGAGTTTACATTATGTCAAGTGCCTACACATAAGATTATTCCCTACTCATAGATTATTCCCTATATCAAGTATTTAGTGAAAATGTGAGTAGTGCTGAGAAAGAAAAGTTCAGGAAGAAAAGTGCTCTGAGAGTTTGTTATAGGGGATCCTGACCTAGTGGTAGTGTCAGAGAAAATTCCCTTGGGAAAGAGCTCAGGTAGAGGAAGGGAGTGTATTAAGGCTCTGTGTGGACGCACACAGAGCAAGTCCAGGAACCAAGAAGGACCAAGAAGTCTGGCGTGCAAAAAGCAAAGGCAAGCATAGACCAGAGTTGGTATGAAACAAATTGTTGTTCATCTACAAAGGGTTTCGGTTATATATAGGTAGAGTAACTTCACTTCATCAAAGTTAGACTGCCCTTCTGTGGTTCATGGGAGACGACTTATCATTGTTATTAGTAAACTGACTTCCTTTTATATTTTAATATAACAGCCACAATTGTTTGATTTTTTATTATATTTCACTGAATTGTGTTTCCACACTTTCACCCCAAATATTGCAATATGAAGTACGATAATTATTCATTAACTGAAGAGACTGTATTGTTATAAGTCGAAGATAATTATCTACTATCAAGTTATGAGACCTTTGATTCCTAGAACTCTGGTGCTAAATCAATTGTCCACTGCATTTACAAATTTGTAGAGGATTAGCAATCTTTTGCTTCCAGTGTTCAGAATGTAAAGATTGATTTAAAAAATAGTTTTAGTAATCAATCTCAAAGTGATTATTCTCTTGAACTAGTAATAATTTAATCAGTTGCATGGCTGTTAAATGAAACATTTTCATTTCCTTTTAGTCCACCTGTTGTCAATTCCACAAACTGAATTCAATATTTTTTTTTCACTTTTTAGGAGATATAAATAATTCATATGCAATACATTCTGTGAAATCCATAGAAACCTTCTGAGTTGAATGCTTTGCTATAGAGACAGGGATGTGACTGGTTTGTTTTACTCTCTTTCTACATATACACCAAATTTAAGTATAACTACAGACAGTTTAAAATTTCCTAATTAATATTTATTTTCCTGAGTTTTAAGAGAAAAAAAATCTTTTGTAATTTTATTCCTTTTATCTGTATTTGTATTGATAATGTATTTAGAAACTTAGGTCTACCAGAATTTCTTTTCCCTAATCAAATAAAGCATGATGAACTTGCTAAAATCTGAAAGTTTGCTACAGACAGAATTTGGAAGTTTAAGGGAACAGTGTCTCTGAGGAGAAAAAGAAAGAGAGAGAGAAAAAGAGTGAAAGAGAGAGTGAGAGAAAGAGAGAGAGAAGAGAGGACATTTGGGGTGTCTAGAAGAAATTGTGATGGTGTGAGGGAAGCTTTCAAAAGAGTTCATAAAAATGACATAATCATATTTTTCTTATACCCTCTTCTCTCACTAATGACTTTTGTTCCTGAATTGTTTTTAATTCTGTTTACCAAGAAGAGTGGGCTCTGATCACCAGCGCTTTCAAGGCAATGGAACAATGACCTATATCAGGAAGCATTTTGGTAATGGGGAAGTTATGTTGGGAGGTATGATTATGGGCTTTTGTCATTCTAAAAACACATCCATGTTTTTGTTTAAGAACATGTTTTAAACATGTAGACACATTTAAAAACTCTTCAGCTTGCTTCTATCACATTGACATTTCAAGTTTAAAGATTTGAAGAAGTTTATAAAGACAAATATGTTCTTTTGTGAATTATCAGTACATGAGCAGGAGGGACATCAAGAATCGCACTTAAGTCCCTGAAAGTCACGTGTGCCATGTTTTCTTTCATTTTGAAAATATGCTCTTGTACCGTATAGTTATGCTATTGTGGACAGGGTTTTGTTCTATTAAGTTTTATTCCTGCTTTCACTACTCCTAGAAGGAAGACCTTTTTTGGTTTGTTTCTCTATGTTTGGCTTAGCCTTAGTGACTTGGTGTTGGGGTAGCATTCTGTCCTGAATTACTCTGATTTGAATTCCAAATTGATTGCACAAACCCCACATCAACAGGTTGGCATTATTCTATGGGCATAATACAGTGATTGTTGGAGAAGTGTGGCTTGAAAGTCCACCCAGGGTGTCAGAGAGTAAATGGACCTTTTGTTGGCTTTGGGGGTTGGATTATTTTTCTTTGTCTTGCTGATTTTGAGATTGTTGGACAGAAATTTAACTTTTTCTTTATTTTCATTTTGGCAAGAGATTAAAAAATCTCAATAGTGTTTCTTTACAAGGCTTCATTGACTTCCATAAAACTTTGTTTCTGAAATAACTTTTATCTCCTGAAAACCTTTGGGCAGGACAAGCCGGGCATTTACATGGCATTTGCAACAATTAGAAAGTTCACTGGTTGGGACTGATCTTTGGTCACCGAGTTTAAAAAGATGGGATGCTGTAATGCCCACTGATTGTGTGATTGTTTAAACCTCACTCATAAAGGATTTGAGCTGAAGAGTCTTTGTCTAGGGCAGGCCTGTGAGATCCAGCTGCAGTGGCCCGGGGATGAATGCCTTTGTGTCAATGGTCAGCTCCCTCTGATATTTGATCAGCCCGTATTTGCATGGCAACCTATTTCTACATCAGCAAAGTATGCATATAATGCTGGGCTTTGTAATCTGGTTGAGAAAATGCATGGGTGTTCAGAGGTTTCCCCTATACTGTTACCTTTGGATGATTAAATCTAGTAGAAAGAAGTGTTATGTGAATAATGAAAAATACAGAATGATCAGCTGAAGTTGAGTTAGGACCGTGACTTTGTTTCCAGTGCTGCAACTTCCTGTGGCCAAGATGAGCTATCTGACTCGGCCACTTCGATTTTTCAAATTAACTAGAAAGTTTACAGAATCTTTATTTCATTTCCTCCAGACACAAGGGCTATGTCATCAGGCTCCAGCCACTGAAAAAGGAGAGACAGTAAATTTTATGTTAGAGTCTTTTGGAGAGTAGAGAAACTCATACAAAGCCAGCTACACACACACACACACACACACACACACACACACACACACACACACACACCGCTATACAGTGATACAGAAATGGAAAGTTAAGCTGGTCATACTGTTTCCTGATCTAGCTGTGGTAAATGCACTTAAACCTCCAGCGTCTTTCTGTTTTAAATGATAATCTCAGAAAGTCTCCAGCAATCCTTACATCATAAGAGACTTAGGAGCAATGTTTCCCTACAGAAATACAATTGGCATTTACGACAAGACAGTTCTTTGTTATGTGTGACTTTCCTAATATTGCTGCATGTTTAGTATACCTGACCCCCCAGGACCTAGATACCAGTAATATCTTCGAGTAGTTGTCCTAGAGAAAGCTCCTTTCTTGTCATCCCTATCCCCCATATTTCCAAGTGTCCCAGGGAAGCTATGGACTGGTGCCAGATCAAGCAGATTGCGAACCTCGGTAATGTATTATTATTACTGAAATATTCTGAAAAATACAGAGGCATAGCCACTATCCATAGTTGACCATGTTTCGTGAAAATTCGAATATAAAAAGAAACATTCAATCCTAAAATAGAATACATACAGATAACTCCCGACTTAAAAATATTATCCCAAGAGGGTTTTTATTTTTTTAATTAGTTATCTGTAACTTTATACACACTTTTCCATAGAAACTGTTAGGCTATATCGCCAAAATTTATTTAACAAATCATAGACTTTTTTTTGAGTGTCTTCCGGTAAGAGATCCTACAGAGATGAATTTGCCAAAGTCTAAAGTTTGTTTCATGTCCTTGAACTACTTCAGCATAATCCAGGGACAGTGTGATATTCTATCACATCTCAATCTCACTGATTGAGATGTGATAGAATATCAATTAGTTTGTGTATTATGGGGTGTATACACATGTTCCATGGTGCTGTGTCCTGCTATCAAAGACCTGAGGCTTTACATTAGTAACCACCACGCGGGTGTCTGGTGAGTGAAGGGAAATGACAGTTCTGGATGGCTAGTGCCCCTAGGTCATGGCAATGCCTGGGCAAAGTCCTTTCATGACTGAGATGCCCATGTCTCTCGGATTCTTTCCTTTGGAAAGTGATAGAGAAGCTGCAATAATTTACTTCTGTGTTCACTTCACTCGTTAAATCGAATGCTCTTTCTAGGCAAGTTTACTGTTCCTGCATGTCTAGGAAATGATCTGTTACCTCCTATTTAGGGTTGACATTAATTTTACCTTCAGAAGGAGAAAGGTCTTCCTTATACCTCAGGGTTACTCTGGAAGAAACTCAGAGCTATCTTATATACAGCAGATACTCATTATAGAGATAACATAGCATCAATAACAGCAAATATTTATAGTACTCACTGTATTCCAGAAGTGGAAATAAACATAAAGTGTTAGAAAACAGGTATTTTTTTTTAAAAATTTTATTTATTTATTTTTGGCTGCGTTGGGTCTTCATTGCTGTGCGTGGGCTTTCTCTAGTTGCGGCGTATGGGGGCTACTCTTCATTGTGGTGCGCGGGCTTCTCACTGCGGTGGCTTCTCTTGTTGCGGAGCACAGGTTCTAGAGCATAAGACCTTCAGTAGTTGTGGCTCACGGGCTGTAGAGCGCAGGCTCAGTAGTTGTGGCGCACGGGCTTAGTTGCTCCGCGGCATGTGGGATCTTCCTGGACTAGGGCTCGAACTTGTGTCCCCTGCATTGGCAGGCGGATTCTTAACCACTGAGCCACAAGGGAAGTCCAGGATTATTATTAACATCAGAGATCACTGGTTTTCAAATATTTTTAATTAAGTAAGAGAATAGAAATTGTAATCATATATTTAAAAGAGTAAAGTAGAAGTGCAGGTATTTTAAAAATCTTTAATAATAAAAGTGTATAATCATCTCCAACATATTTCAGAAACACACTAGTAAAATATTGCAAAAAAAATACGCATTAGTTTCTGTAGTTTTTGTTTCCTCACACAAATTATCTCTTCATCTATGATCCCTAATAATTTTCTGCTGACTGTGATGTTAAACTTAATTTTAAACTATTTTTACTACTTATAATATAATACTGACTTTTTTCCAAGCTGGCTGAGGAAGATTAAAAAAATTATCAAAAGTTCTACTGGCAGGAGTCTTACCATGTGATTCAAACAAAATTTTCAAAAGATTGAAGTCATATAATGCTTAGAGGTAAACTAGGTTTTAACACTTAACATTTTAAAATTCATGCTTTTTCCCTCGTAAGAATAAGTTAAAGATACGATGGTTTAAAAATAAATATTATGAAAATAATGACTGCAAAGGCAGGGATTTAAGCCTGAATCAGTTGTCCAGGAGGATACATTTTTTTTTTATGTTCTCTTAGAATACTATGTCTGCTTTTAATTAAATGTCTGAGAAAAATTTTATATTGTTTTGATTTATCAACAAGAAAGTAAACCTTGCCACAATAGTCAATATCAATTACATAGAAGAGAATAAACACCAAACCTCTCAAACTGAATAAAAATATTTTTTCCATTGGAATTCAATGTTTTGCTTTAAAAAAAAATAGAGGTGCAGCAGGGCAACCTCAATATAGAATTTTTATTAAGTTTGGGTAAATTTAAAATCAAATCAAAATTGTATAAAAGAGTTCCATTTTGTCCTAATTCTCTAGAAATACTCTTGTCAGGGAGCCAAAAGGAGACTTCTTTATTGGATGCCCTAAAATTTCGCTTCTTGAGTAATCGCTCTCCAAAAAGCTCCTGGCCCTTCAGAACCCCATGTGGAGCTCATAGAAGCAATGAGCGTCAATGTGTAGTTTCCAATTCTTCATTCATTTTATAGCATTCCTGTTATTTCTTCAGGCAGCTGCAATGGAGGGTGTCAGGATAAATTTATGTTTGAAATGGGTACAGAAAAGGAAAAGGAAAAGAATTGCAAATCTGAGCAACTTGATGCTTCTGAAGCCTTACTATCAGGGCTCACTGTAATGTTGATATTTCTTTCTCTGTATTCTTTTAACGTGGCTTGTCTCTGTGCCAGGATGTCTGTAGCTTCAGTTGGAAGACTCAAAGGGTGGGGGGCAGAAGTGATCTGGAGGATCACTCATTCACACATCTGGTGGTTGATGCTGGCTGTTGGCAAAGACATCAGCTAGGGCTATGGGCTGAACACCTACTTGTGACCTCTTTATGTGACCTGAGCTTCTCACAGTGGGGAGGCTGGGTTCTGAGGGTCAGTACCCTGAGTAGAGCCAAATGGAAGCTACATCTTTTTTATAATCTAGCCTCAGAAATCATATAGTGTTACTTTATGGGTTGGAGCAGTCACAAGCCTGCCCAGATTCAAGGATTGGGGAAATAGACTCCACCTTCTGATGGGGAGTGGCAGTTTTGGACCAGAATATGGGTTTTGGGAGTATATGGGACCACAAATATTAATATCACTGTGGTTATTTTGGAAAATACAATCTTTCGCATCCTGCAGAAAGGCAGCTCTAATCACTAAATCACTTTGTCACAGAAAGTCTAAATCTGCTTTAAAGCAGCCCATTCATTTGCTCTAACCTTACTCTCTGCACATGAATAGTGTAAACAGTGTATTACATGACAGCTCTTTATACACTTAAATTCTGTCACTGAATCCTTCTTTTCTTTATTTAAATACCCTCATTTTCTTTTAAAATCCCTATGGATACACTCTGACTTATCAGTGTACTTAAAATGTGATATCCCAAAGTGAACACAATATCCCAATGTTTCAGGCCAGGTTTTAGAAAAGAATAAAATAAATTGTGAGCCTTCTTATTCACGTATTATACCTTAGATGGTGTAGCCTAAAGTAACTACCTTTTTAAAGTAAATCACACTATTATCTTAAACTGGGTACATTGCTAACTAAATCTGATATTTTATTCTGTTGTGAAAGTTCCAGCTTGAGTAATGTCTTTTCTATTTTATTTTTTTTCTCTTCTCCTTTCTTCCTCCCTCCCTCCCTCCCTTCCTTCCTTCCTTCCTTCCTTCCTTCCTTCCTTCCTTCCTTTCTTCCCTCTTTATTTATTGTTCCCTGAGTTTAGAATGTGAATAGGCATTATTTTCTCCTCCAAATGTTCTACATAATCAAATTTAGGACAAAATTTATGCTAATTTAGCCTATCAATTTCTTTATGAAATTATAACACTACTCTACTCTCAATAAACCATTCTCTCAGGTCATATACTTACTGGCTCAGTTCTTTATCCATGGAAGATATAAAAATCCATGGCCATGAAAATTAGGAATGAGAAGACAAGTTTTCTGTCACTCAAGGAGGAAAATATATAATGAAAACTGAGTAGTAAACACTAGTTTAAATCCTTTCGAAAAGCCTGCCGTGATTATATAGTTGTTAGTACTCTGTGTTGTGTGAAAAGCTTGCTAGGGCTTGACCCTATTTAGATGAATCTTCGAATAATGAAAGTAATGATAAGAACATAAATGAAAATAACTACAAGTAACACTACAGTCATTTAAAAATACTTATCATTTGTGTATTGTATAAATGATTTTTTACAACAGTCGTGAAAGGTGAGCATTATAGTATTACTATCCCCATTTTACAACTAACAAAACTGAGCTTCAGGGAAAATGAAATAACTTGTTCGGGATTAAAACAGCTAGTAAGTGGCTCAATTTGGGATTCAACTATTGACAGTTCTAATCCCATATTGTGTGCCTTTCTAACTATGTAATGGATTTGCCCTTCTGAAGAATGCAGTTGATTTTTTTCAAGTCAGTTATCTCATAATAACACAAGGAGTTACAGCAATGGAAAGATTCTTCAGCTAATTTAAGTGACAAATTTATTGAAAGGATAAGGGTGCTTATATCTGAAAATACAGGAACCATGGTAGTTCTGGGATCCAGATTAGGAACTAATGGTCTTTTCTGGGAAGCACCACGGAGATGAATCTGACCAAACTCTTTTCTGCACTAGCACCACTCTTCTAAGGTTCAAATCTCAACAGAGCTTCACTGGCCCTGGTTGGGTCATATGCCTACCCTGTGGCTTATGGGAGAGTAGTGTGATTGCAGCCCCCCAAGATCGCCGTAATAGGGTTTGCAAAGTGGTGGGAGATTCTCTCAAGGGAAGCAGGGATATTATTACCAAGAGAAGGCAGAAGGACCCTGGACAGCTAAAAACAACAGATGTTCTCTATGTTACCTTTCAGGTTTGTTGGGGAAATTAAATAAGATAAGACGTATGAGACAGCTGTGACATAGTGCTCAAAAAGTTGTTATTATTCTAATCATCACTTAAGTAAAACCCAGCAGTCAGTGCCTAACACATCAAACATACAGCTCAAGAAAAATCAATAACATTAATCAGGTTTTCTGTATGGGAGAAAGATTTACCCCACAGGAGGCCAATGCACATACTCCTGCACATTCAGAGTTGTCAGGTAGTAAGCCAACCAGCTGAGAACTTCCAGTGCAGAAACACCAAAAATTGTCTCTCTTATTCCTTCCCAAGCCAGTGCCTTGACTAGGACAAGCTCCACCAATGGGGAGGCTAGCCTAGGTAGGCAGTGACTATAGGTTTAGAGCCAGAGTTCCTTTGGAGACACCCAAGCAAGACAGTAGCTGGTTCACTGGATGATGCTCAAAGGCATATAGGGTCCAATTGGGAGGCTTCATCTCATATACCTACAAGTGCTAGAAAAGTGGTGCATGGTTGCGGAGCCAATAAGAAGGATGGGTTGGCAGCAATTTGGGAAGCATGTGCTTCATCCAAGAGGGCACCTGGTACTCTGTTCCAGCCAATGTAGTGAGGAGGGGAAATGCAGGCTTAGGGTGGTCAGACCACTTGATTTTTGAAAGAACTAGAAATCCTGATTTTCAGGTGAAGTTAGTTTGCAGTGAATTCAAAAAGTTAAAAAAATACTTTGTAATCTAACACTGTGCAGGCCAAATAAAACCCATTTGATGGTTAAATTCGTCCCATGGTGGTCTGTTTGCCATTTCTGTTCCAAGAAAGGTTATCAGCCCATAACCTCTTTGTCGGTAAATAAGTTCTCTTCGCTCACAGTTGTGCATTCCACGGGTTGCTGCATTTTCTACATTGTTTTCCCCCTCATGCTGTCATTCATTGCTATTCATATTAGCATGAATTTAATTATAGAGGGGAGGTGTCAGGGAGAAGGTAAGAGGAGCACTGGGGAGAATTTTTCTCAGGCAGTGACTCACACTGCTGTACCTATTCCTCAGGCTTAGACTAGGAAGCTAAACTACCTCCAGACACTCAGGCCAAAGAGGGTGGCCGCACATGGTTCTTGGAAAAAGGAGGAAAACACAATTCTCCCCCCACCCCCCAAATCTCTTCAAACGCTCCTTCCACAAAATACTTGTGGAGTTGAGAATTGGGGTAAGAGACACATTTTTATGTTCAGGTTTTTCTTCTGTGACATTTCCTTCCTTCCTTCTTTGTTGAGCTTCTCTCTGTGAAGCTCTTCTGGACTACTTCTGCTTTTTGAATGAGATCTCTGCTGGATTTTTATACAGTGATAAGCACCAAAGGCTCCCACTGTACTCTGCTTAGATTTTTGCAAGCTGCAAGGTTTGGCTTCTGGGCAATTTTCTTCCAGCAGATGGGCATTCCCAAATGACACTGTGATATCTAGAAGGGTCAAAGAAAGTTAGATATTTTTTTCAGCAGAGCTTTATCTTATACTGTAATGCTCCACAGCACCTAGCTTAGTACTGGTCATGGAATAAATGCTTCTTGACTGATTTATAAGAGGAGTGAACTTACATAAAGCAGAAATATGGGACCATGTCAATAGGGTACCTTGAAAATTCCTCAAGATATCTACCTGTAAATATCTTGTCCTATCAGTTTACTAAGGTACTTAAAATTTACATCATGAGTCACTCCTTTGGACTTTCTTCTGAAGATACAATGTAATTATTACCAAGAGAAGTGTGCTTTATTCTATTAGCTACCATTATTTTAAACAATGAAATAATTGTGAAATAATGTGTAAAATTAAAAATAGATACCAAAGACCCATTCAGGACAATGGCTGCTTAAGGAGCAAGAAAGAACTGGGACTGGGACTCTAAAGGGTAGGCGACGCTCACTGCAAGACAAGAAGAGGCTGTCTGGAGGGAAATTACGTCCATGAACATTTGTCTTCTCTTGAAAGTTTGTCAAGATTTTTGGCCTTGGCATAGTTTCCAGTGGATCTCAAAGCTTCAGAAAATTTATCAAGTTCAGGTTACATCTCCAGTTATTTCCAGGAGAACAATCTGCAGTCTATGGAACAGATGAGAATGAAAGAGCAATAAAATATATAGCATGGTCTAGTTTGTAATCAGTGTATGCTTGAAACTGTTGAGGTTTATAGCCTCTCTCAATGATGTCACCTTCGGTAAACTCCACATATAAAAGAGAAGGGTCAAGAGTACTTCCCAACTTTAACTGGTTTTCTTGAGTGTTCTTAATTTAATAAAGTATCTAAAAAACATTTTGAGAAATCTGAGTAGGAGGTGCACTGCAGCCACATACTCAAATACACTTGCCACATTCCAATGGAAGCTGATTGCTTAAGTAAATAGTAATTATAAATGTTATCAGCAAATCTGTCACATCTCATTATGAATTATGCTTTGTTTCTTCAGTTCTAAAACTACCCATTAGAGGTTTCTTAATAACCTGAGAGACTCAGTGACCATTTTCTGCTGTTAGGCTTCTGTCCTCTCCCTATGTAAACACTCAATTCTCCCCCTGGGTTTATTCAGTCTTAAGACAAATCAAATGAATAATTGATCAAAATCCTCAGGTTTTATAATATTGTAAAAATACACACTCAGTTAAAGAGTTAAATAACTTTATGGATGTGTATTTTTTAAGCAAACGTCTTTTGGGTATTTCAGAGCTGCACTGCTGGGTTTTACTGGCGCTACATGCATGTGTAAGATACAGATCCCATTCCAAGTAATAGTGGAGATCTGCTCTACACCTGGAGGCTTGCTTACGGAGATGGAGGTCACATGGAGATTGTTGGAACATCTTGACAGAATTTTCCAGTATCATTAAATTAATTTTATAAATGCAAGGTAACCTGGAATAATACAGGTATCAAATATGTGCACTAAGACTATATATCAGTGGAGCATAATTGCTGGGCCAGAATATGTCCAACCTGATGGTATGACTATGGGCAAATGCTCTACCAGTGATGAAGTAAACTTTAGGATCCCAGGATCACAGAGTACATACACACAACTGAATAGATTATTCTATAGCACAATTTGTATTTCTTTAATGACAAATGTTAAATTATCAGTTATTAATTTGTCTATATAAACCAAAAAACTAAAGTGGTTAATTGCAACTATCATTAAATAATACCTTTTAATCAATAATTCTACTCGGAGGAAGTAAAAAAATTGTAAATGCACTCATAATGTACCTATAAGTTTATAGAAACATTTCATTTAATCACAGCCATAGAATGATGTAGCCACAGATGATGAGTCATGAAATTGTCAATTTCATAGATGAAAACAGTGAAATACTGGCGGTTTCATATAGCTCAGTTGAGAGTTGAGAAAGCCAAAATTTTGAAAGATTAAATAATTTGTCCAAGCTCATATGGATTATAGTGGCAGAGCCAGCTTTAATCCAAAGGCTGTTCATATGCACCTTCTCTTGGCCACTTGACTTTCAGTGTTCAGTTCTGTCCAGTGTCTCAACGACAGCTCCAGTTACCTGGCAGTTATACCGCAGTCAAAACCACTTGAACACAGAAGCACTTCCACCTTCTGGTGGGACACAGGGACATACTACAATCTATTTCATGCCTGAACCATTCCAGTCAGCATCAATCAATTTTCCTCCCTTTCAATAAGGTCTCGTCCTTGCTTATACATCCCGAGTGAGCAATGAAGCAGTCAAGAGGAGAACTTATCCCACTTTCTTTAGAAACCAACTGACCAGTATATTCAGAAGTATATACAGGAAAAAACTAACCAAGTCCATTAAAAGACAAAGTTCACACATACCTCTTTTATAAGCCAATAAAATTGATCTTAAGTAGTGGGCTAGATGTGCTCACTGAGACACTGTACTATTGTACGATACATATATCTCCCCCTCCACACATGCTATTTGAAGCAGGAAACAAAAATGTATTGGAACCAAAGAGAAAATCAGAGGAAAAATGTGAATTGGAAGAAAGCTGCTGGAACAAGAATGTTGATGTTTGTTCCCACATCTTTGTCCATGTTTCTCTTATGGATCAGCAGCTATGATGTAGACTGAATATCTGCATCCATATGTGGGAATCTAATCCCCAGAGTGATGGTGTTTGAAGGCGGGGGGTTTCAAGAGCTGGTTAGGTCATGAGCATGAGGCCCTCATGAATGGAATTAGTGCCCTTATAAGAAGAGGCCAAAGAGCTAGCTCACTCACCTTTCTACCATGTGAGAATACAGTGAGAAGTCAGCCATCTGCAGTGCAGGTGAGCACTCTCATAAAAACCTGACCATGCTGCCACCTCAGACTTACAACCTCCAGAACTGTGAGAAATGAACCTTTGCTGTTTAAGCCACCCGGTCTATCGTAATTTGTTCTGGCAGCAGCCAGAACTGACTAAGGCTGCTTCACCACAAATGTATCACATCATATAATATTCATGAGATAATGTCAGTCTCCTCACACACAACTGGAGAAAAGCTATTCATGATGGTCATTTTATTTACTGTATCGATTTTAGTAAGATTCTGTTAGAACAACAGGTGATTTAATTTCTGGAGATTTTTCTACAGTGCAGATGGAAATAATGGGTGGTGCGCCATGTGTTCCAAGCTTTGTAAACCACTCTATGCCTGTCCCCACCCATGCACACATGTTTGCAGTGCTCATCAAACTTCCCTTGCCCCAAATCTCTTATGTTTTCCTCTAATGTGGTGAATTTTTGTTTGACTCTCTTGGTGTGTACACATTGTAAAATTGGCCTCAGTTTCTTTCACATTAAATTTCTTTTTCTAAAAATAGCAAATGAAAATGCTTACTTTAAACAAAATTAGTCATTGCCAAGTATGGACTAAAGATTAATTCTAGAAATTTCACAATATATGTAATTCCCTGTGCTTTGAGATTGAGATCCCTCACAAAGAAGATATTTAAGTTCTGTTGGTCAGTGGGGTCCTCAACTATTAATAAATCTTACTATACTTGGTTTGTATTTCTCACTTTAGGGATCAGACATCAGATAGAGCCCCAAGTAATTTTATCTCTGTTCTGCTGTTTAGTTTTCAGCACTTCAGTATCGACTGAGGTCCCTCATTAATCTTATATATCCCTTCCCCAGTATCCAATTTGGAAAGGACTAAAGCATCTGAAACTAAAAATAGCTATCAATTGATTAATATCCTGCAGGTGTCTGAAGGGTCAGTAAGTAGAGACCAGCTTCAAAACGGTGTCCAGAATTCATAAGTCTTTGTCTTGCCATAAGAGCAGATCAATGACCATCACCAGTGGGAAATTGAGCGTAGGCCTGACAGTTTTCTATTAACACTGGGTGTTACAGATGACGCCCTCTCACATCCAAATATTCATGTGATTCACAGTTGGCATCTTGCTGAAGATTAATGGCCCAATGTGAAATGATGGGTTTGTGATGGATTTCACTTATGACTGTTTTTTGACTATTTCACTTAACATTCTTCTCTAGCTGGAAATTCACCAGCTGGAGTCACTGAACTCATTCAATGCAAAATTTTGAATTTGTACACATTTACCACCATATCTTTTTAAAACTTTCTTTCCTCTAAAACTGTGAATCAAAGAAATAAAACTGTTGTTTTTTTTTTTCTCATCCAGCCTATGGAAATTGTTCTTTCGCAGGTGTAAATTGCTGGGTGACAGTTTCAAGTTTGGATTCATTCTAGGGTATGCTTTATAATTCAACAAATTCATCTAACATACTAGGCACAGGCTAATCATAAAGCCCCATTCTTTTTTTTTAAACATCTTTATTGGGTATAATTACTTTACAATGATATGTTAGCTTCTGCTTTATAACAAAGTGAATCAGCTATACATATATGTATATCCCCATTTCTCCTCCATCTTGCATCTCCCTCCCACCGTCCCTATCCCACCCCTCTAGGTGGACACAAAGCACCGAGCTGATCTCCCTGTGCTATGTGGCTGCTTCCCACTAGCTATCTATTTTACATTTGGTAGTGTGTATATGTCCATGCCACTCTCTCACTTCATCCCGGTAAAGCCCCATTCTTAATTGTTTAAAGGACTATAAAAGAAAGCGAGACAATCACTGGAAAAAGATAAACATTTTCGAAATTGTGATTGAGTGTTCAATAAAAATAAAAACAGAAGTTTAAAATCAAATCAAACAGTTATAGCAACACTTGAAGATTTTAGCTCTGGTTTACTGTCTTTAATAATACTCTTTGTATTATGATGTTTGTTGACTGATTTCAATATAACCGGACATGATATTCTGAACTCTAATTTCCTTGACTATCTATCAATAATGTCCTTCATACAACCTCAGTCACCTACTCCCATACTTACACCTGGATATTGAGTTTTTTCTCTCTCTCTCTCGTCGATAACTACTTCTTACCCTAACCTCTTTCTTCACATGGCCAACTCTTTCCACTACCCTCACTCTCCAATGAAAACCTTGATTCCTATTTCATGAGTTAACATGAAGGCAATTTTCCAAAACTACACGACTCCTGTTCATCTACATCATCACAGCCTACATCCTTTGTCTTCCCATCCTCACTATGGATCCACTGCCTTGGCTCCTCATTGAACAGCTGTTTTTGTTGGGCACCAGCTCTCATCCTCTCTCATCTCATCAGTTGCTTTTGCTATCATGTCCTCTCTCCCATCCGTTTCCCCTCTTTGCTATATCATTCCCATAAATATAAAAAATGTTGTTATTTCTCCTTGTTAAAACAAACAACCTTCTCTTGACCTCACTTCCTCTCCATCTACTGTGTTTTTAAAGCAAAATTGTTCAGAAGCGTTGTCTATAATCTGTGTCTTATTCATTTCCTACCCACTATAAATAGGCATTTGTTCCTTCCATGCCACTAAAAGTGTTCTTGTTATGGTCACCAATAACCTCCCCATCCACTCAGTGAGCAAATCCCGTTGGATCCAGCCTCACAGTGTATCCGAAATCTCATGAATTGATATCACTTCTATTGCTATCTCCCTGGTCAGGTCACCTGGATTATAAATCACCTGGATTACTGCAATAGCCTCCTAACATGTCTCCCTGCTTCAACCTCCCATTATAGCCCCTCCCTACGACATCTATTTTCAATACAACAAAGTGATTTTTTTTAAAAGTAAGATGAAGCTAATCACCGATTAAAATGTTCCAGTGCTTCCTGTCTTCTTCAAAGTAAAAGCCAGTGTCCATATAATGGCCTGTGGGATTGGATCCCCCTCTTTAACTTTTTGATCCTTTTCTCCTACTAATCTCTCCCTTGTTCATTTTACACCAGCCTCCTTGATGTTCCTTTAACTTTCCAGAACATTTCTGCCTCTCAGTTTTTACCCTTGTTCTCTTGCTTTCTGCCTGGAATGCGTTCCCCTCTGTAGTTCACCAGGCTCGCTAGCTCACTTTCTTCAGGTCTTGGATCAAATATCTCCTTCTCGTTAAAGGCTTCCCTCACCATCATTTAAATTTGCCCGCACCCCCTGCCACCCTCCCTACCTCCCTCTCCCGCTTAACTTTCTCAGCTTTTATCATGATCTGGAATACTGCATATTTTTCCTCATTAACTTTTGGACTCACTCTCCCCCACTGCAGTGTTAGCTCAATGAGGGCAAGAATTTCGGTCATTTTCCTTTGTTGCTGTAGCTCCAGCAGGACAGTGGCTGGCACATGGTAGGCCTTTAATAAAATGTCTTAAATCATAAATGAATGGTACTTCATACTATGCTTGGTTGGAAGTACGTGGCAGATGTGGCAAAACTACTAAGGCATTTCTTTAAAAGTGTTTCCCTCTACATTCCCACAGGAAACTCTATTACAAAACTGATCTCAATCCTTTATCTGTCTTCCTAGGACATGTTTTGGTTTCTTGAGGGCACATATGGTGATTTTAATTTTCATATTTCTATCACCTGGGAAAGGGTGTATGCAATAAATGTTGAATGAATAAATATGTGAAAGAACAAAGAATACTTTGATGGACAGCAAAGACCCAGCAATTCTGGGTCTGTTCTGTAAGCCAAAACCCTGCCTGAAGACTGAGGCTCTAAACATCCTTGTCAATAGGGTCATGAGGACGATGAGGCCTGAAATTACTCTCTGACTGTAAAGAACATTCCATGCTTCTCTGAAACTAGTTCAGAAATGAACATTCTGGATAGGAGTCAGATAACGCCAAATGAATTAGATTTTAAAAGAAGTAGAAACAGAGTTGGCTTTCAAGGTTACCTTTAGTTTCCTCACTTAGTCACAAACTGCTAATGGCTGCTTTCCTAACATCATAATCATCATCATTGTCATTTACACATACCAATCAGAGCCCTTTCAATTTCTTTAGCAAACATTGAGCATTTACTACACATTTGGCATGATAAGAGGCAGAGGCAATACAACATAGCAATGAAGAAAAATCAGACATGGTCCTGGCCTTTTGGACCTTACAAGTGATTACAAATTGCTACTATGATACAGAATGGGGCATTTTTTTAATCTTTAAAAAAAAAACAGCTTTATTGAGACATAATTCCCATACTATGAAGCTGACCATTTTGAAGTATACATTTCAGTGTTTTTTAGTACAGTCGCAGAATTATGCAACCATTTCCAGAATTTGAGACTATTTTTGACAACCCCAAAACACTCCAGCACCCAGTCACTCAATCCTTATCCCCAGGCAACCACTAATCCTCTTTGTGCTTCTATGGATTTGTCTACTCTAGACGTTTCATAAAAATGGAACCATACTAAATGTTGCCTTTGTGACTGGCTTTTCTCAGGTAGTATGATGTTTTCAGGGTTAATTTATATTGTAGCAGGTATCAGTACTTTATTCCTTCTTATTGCTGAATAATATTCCATTGTATGGATATACTACATTTTGTTTAACCATTCATCAGTTGATACACATTTGGGTTGTTAACAATTTTTGGCTGTTGCGAATAATGCTGCTGTGAACATTCATGGACAGGTTTTTGTGTGGACATATATTTTTCATTTCTCTTGTGCTTATACCTAGGAGTGGAATTGCTAGATCATATGATAACTCTAAGTTTAACATTTTGAAAAACTGCCAAGCTGTTTTCCAAAGTGGCTGCACCATATTCAATCCCACCAACAGTATATAAGGGTTCCAACTTCTCTACATCCTCGCTGTCACTTGTTATTGTCTGTTTTATATTTTAACCTTCCCAGTTGGTACACAGTGGGGTCTAATTGTGGTTTTGGTTTGCATTTCCCTGGTGACGAATAATATTGAGCATCTCTTCATTTGCTTATTGGCCATTAAGAATAGTATATTGTGAGAATATTTATTTTCAGGGAAGGCCTTTCTGAGGACAAGTTATTTTAATAAATATGAAATGTAAGTAGGATTTAGCTGGAATGAGGATGACAGAAAGAACTCCTCATGCTGGGAGCACAGCTGTTACAAAGATCCTGAGGTTCAAAGGCACTTGGTTTTTGGAGGAACTGAAAGAAGGTTAGTGTGGCTAGCCAGTAATGAGTGAGGTAGAAGGTGGCAGTGAAAGGTTTCGAGAGATCAGCAAGAACTAAAGCATACAAACACTTCAGAGGACATAATTCAGCAAATTAATTTCATTCACAGGGTATAGGGAAGAGAGCAGATTTTTAAGCAGAGAAGTTAAAAATCTGATTTATGTTAAAAATAGCTGATGCTACATAGCACGTAGCATATTCTAGGCACCATTCTAAATGCTTAATTTTTATATATATTTACTACATCCATAACCCTATAAGGTAGTATATTATTTTCCTATTGCTGCTGTAACAAATTACTAAATTGATACAGCCACTATGGAGATCAGTATGGAAGTTCCTTAAAAAACTAAAAATAGAACTACCATACGAACCAGAAATCCTACTACTGGGCATATGCCCTGAGAAAACCATAATTCAGAGTCATGTACCACAATGTTCACTGCAGCACTATTTACAATAGCCAGGACATGGAAGCAACATAAGTGTCCATCGACAGATGAATGGATAAAGAAGATGTGGCGCATATATTCAATGAAATTTTACTCTGCCATAGAAAGAAACAAAACTGAGTTATTTGTAGTGAGGTGGATGGACCTAGAGACTGAGGGAGATCAGCTCGGTGCTTTGTGACCACCTAGAGGGGTGGGATAGGGAGGGTGGGAGGGAGACACAAGAGGGAGGAGATATGGGGATATATGTATATGTATAGCTGATTCACTTTGTCATACAGCAGAAACTAACACACCATTGTAAAGCAATTATACTCCAATAAAGATGATTAAAAAAACAAACACAGCTTATTATCTTACAGTTTTGGAGGTCAGAATCAGTTTCACTAGGCTAAAATCAAAGTGTCAACAGGGCTGTGTATCTTCTAGAAGCCCTAGGGGAGAATCCATTTCCTTGCCTTTTTTCTGTTTCTGGAGGCTTGACTTTTTTTCTGTCTCGTAAGCCACATTTCTAGGCTCATGAACCTGCATCACTCTGACCTCTGCTTCCATCTTCACATCTTCCCATCTTCTAGGGAGACATTATTCTGCTATCAAGGTATGTGCTATTATTTTCTGCATAGTAACTCGTTCACAGTCACATAGAGAGTGACAACACCAGGATTTAAACTAGAGGTCTGATTCCAGAATGCACATCTTTACCCCTTAAGCTAGGTTATGTCTCATAGTTACTAGATTTTCACAAATGGATAACTATTTCTTTTCCAATGCTGATGCCCTATTGAACTCTGCATCAGAATATGGTTAATATAACTGATGTGATTCTTCTGTGTTCTTGCGGGTCATGTTCAATGTATCTGGTTCCTTGTAAACTTGTGTGGTTTTTTTCTAGTTTTTATAAATGCTCTCCCACCTGTTAACATTGGTATCTTTCTTTTACCTTTCCAGAAAGCTGGCTATTCCATGGAAAAATCTAACTTTTAGATTTCTGCCTGTTAATACAGGAAAGAAAACTTGACATTTGTGAGTCAGCTGTTCTGAATATCCTGGTATGTTTATCAGTTTTCACAAACGATGTATAGTGAGGAGATGTCCAGGATAATTCTGTCATCTTGGGCCACTTGAACTTTCTACGGCTAAATATTGATGAATAATCTCTGCCTCAGAGGGTTTTGCTGTTTAGAGGATTTACTGGAGGAAAAAGTATATGAAATAATTTTATAAAAAGAAGAGGTACACATATTAAGTACCTAAATGGAGAGATAGCCTAACTACAACTTTTCTGTTAAACACTGAATATGTTAAATAATAGCAGTTTTAAAGTCTGAAGTTTCTTTAAGCCTAGTCAGTTATCCCATAAATTGAACAGAAAATGTAGCCTACGATGTAAAGTTTAATATATGCATTTATATGCTCTGCATTAATTGCTATTGGTGGAACAATTACTTTTGTCTTTTGGGAAAAAAAAATTGCCACAATTTTTCCTCATCTGTAATTTAGCCTTTCTCATTTATTATAATTGTGCTCAAAATGAATACAGCTTTATTGTTTGGGGGAAGCAAGTATTGGAACCAACAAATATGCCCGTCATTAACACACGATGTCTTACATCATATTGGAACAAAGCTTTGCTTTTTGAATTGTTGACTAGAACTCTCCTAAGTTGCACATATATTAAGATGTGTTCTGAAAATAAGAATGTTCTGTGAAATGAAACATATATCTTTACTGCTGAAAGTGTTGATCATACTGTTAAAAAAAAGTCTTTGTAAAGGAAAAATGTACCCTTAATAATAGCAAAGGTTTACATGTACATATTCACATCTAACTCTTGCAAGTACATAAAATGATTTAAAATCTGACTGAGATCTTGGTGAAAAAGAGAATGATAGAAGCTCATCTTAACTGTTGTATCTCTATCTCTTTAATTACAGTTTCCTTGTAAGCACTGAAGGCCATACTAAGATGACAAGCCAGCTCATGCCATCTTGTATGGTCCATTTCTAAGACATAGAGGGGGACGGGGAGGGGAAATTTGAGGAGTTTCCTGCAAATGTGGTTCTCTGTTCTTCATCTTTCCTCTTCCTCATCTCATGCTTGAGTGGAGCACAGTTCAGAGGTTTCTGATGTTGCAGCACAAGCCAAGACTTACAGTGTGGAAAAATGGGTTTCAGAATTAGCTCTGCCTTAAATATGACCTTGGACCAGTCATCTAGCCTTTTGGGGAACTAATTCACCAAATTATAGCCTGGAAGAACTGGACTGAGTGATTCTGAATGTCTCTTCCTGCTCAAAGTGTCCACACTATAAAAGTATAAATAAACAGTGACGTAATTTTCCAGGAATTGATTATGTAACGCACACTGATACGGGGTCGACATGGTCCAGGGATGGCCAGCACAGGGTCATTCCTCCTTCTTATTCTTAAGCTTGGGAAGTCTCTGCCCAGACGCTGAAGTCTTGCCTCTCCCCAGCTAAGTCCCATGTTTTCTTGGTTTTCTTTGAACTATGTTTTCTCAGATCCTCTTTGTTTTACCTCCAAACCAAATTTAAGCTCTTCCCCTAAACTCTCCTGGTCACAGAAGAAACCAGTTTTCGTCCCCTTGGTTTTTTATTTCTCCAAGATAGAGAAAGCAGAATAAGTAAGTTCTTAAAGCCCCACACTACACGTACACCTATGCGGGCCCCATGGGATTAGAAACCCCCAGTGTTTTCTGTTTCACTGGCTCTCACTTTTGGCTTCCTCTTGTTCACTCCTCCTCCTTTTTTTTTCCCTGCATTTTTATGACCATGTGTGGGTTATTTCTCTCTTTCTCTCTCTTGCTATTCATTTTCTGTATTGGCCAGTTCACCAAGTGTCTTACCCTTTACAAATCAGCACATTTGAGCCGTTTCTTCCCGAGAGAAGACATGTTTGTGTAATGACTACTAGCAAATTTAAGGGCATAGAAAGGGTCTTTCCTCACTCGTTCCTACATCTCAGTGACCAAATAAATATTTTATGGGTTTTGCTGTTAAGATGATTACAGCTTGGAAGTGAGAAGATGAATGGTCAAGTTATTTGTATTTCTTTAATTCTAATTAAACATATCATCTGAAATAGCAAGAGTGATAAGCTTTTTCATGTACAGTATGAGAAAAATTTGAACTCAGTTGATGATACCATGTGTTGTAAAGTTTAGATACTTTCAAAGGTCTCTAATGTATCTATTTCTGCTATGTTAATGTAACATCAATTCTGTTCCAATGATAATTCATAATTCATAAATATAAAATTTAAACTAAAATATTTCTCTTCGATGAAAACCTATCTTGGCTACTTAAGAGGTATATTCCAGACAAAGCCTTGCTACTCAGCGTGGTCCTTGAACTAGCAACATGTACATCATCCAGGAGCTTGTTAGAAATGCAAAGTTAAAGGCTAATAAATCAGCTTCTGCATTCTAAAAACATCCCCAAACAATTCTTATGCATACTAAAGTTTGAGAAACACTGCTGTAAAAAGGATTAATACGAAAAAAGACTAGAATAAAATATCCGTATAGGTGTGAAAATATAAATACATGTTTTTGATTGGTTAATTTCCAAAACTTACAGGGAAATTAGATTTATGTTTACATGTAAAAATCGCTCAGTTTTATAAAAACCACAGTATTTTCATTACAGATAATCCCACCTGTCTCCAGGGAAAATTGAAATTCAGAGGTAGCGCTATTTACAGGTTTTCATTTGACCAAAATATATGATAATAATTTCAAACAAAACATTGAAGGTCCTCGTGCTTGGGAGGTGATATACAAGGAGATTTATTTTTCTATGCGTTGATAAACTAATATAAGTAAGGTAAGTAATATTGTGTATGGAACATCCCACAGTTTAAAAGCAAGTTGCCTTTGTCCCAACTTCATTTGTTTCTCTTTATTGTGACCCCCCACTTGCATTAAGGGAATTTTCACAAAGGCTTAATCACACTGTTCTTTGTCTCCCACCTAATTATAATCACACTACACTATGCACTAGATGGCTAATTGTTTCAAAATAGAGTTCTGAAGCAAAAGCCTCAGGTGTATAGTTAAATGAGGTGTTAATTGGATGGCAGATGCATTAACATGGGAGTAAGAAAATCAGGGAGATGGTGGTTACAGACTCAGCTAGAAGGCCAAAGGCTCACTTTATGACTTTACTAGTCCATTTTAATGGTATATATTTACATCCTTTTGCAATCACAAGACCTGAAATTCAGGTGAGCTCTGGGAGAAATCAAATTGTGGTCAAATGCTAACTGTGATAAGTAGAAATATAACTCGTCCCTTTTGTATGGTATTTTTCTGTTTACTTGTGCAGAGTAGAGACCCAATTTTAGGAGTCACAACTACTGGATGCCCTTTGCTGATACCCCCTGCCTACCTGCCCTTTCCATTCAGACCGGTCCTGGTTGGGGGTGTTTGCTGCCTTCTCTCTCATCTTCAGCACCTCTCCCCCAACCTGCATATGAATCTGTGTATCCACCAATAGCCATAACCACTTCCTTATCACAAAATGGGTGCTTCTTTTTGTCTATTTCCTAACTTCACCACTTAGCACTTGTCCTGAGACGTTTACCATTTACTCCCATCCCGCCTACTTAAGACACAAGAGAAGGGTGAATTTTAGGAATGGCAAAGAGAAAGTGAGCCAGAAATAGAGGGCAGGAAGAATCCAGAATGGTGTCCTGGACATCACAGTAACCTCTCTCCTCATCCCCTTACATCTATCTCTAGCCACTTAGTTCATACGGTTACTCTATCTTGTATGTGCCAATACTACAGATAAAATCAGTGTTTTCAAATATGGCTGTGAACCACCCTGATTACAGTCGCCCGCGAGATTGTTAAAAATGCAGATTCCTGGGTCTCACTTAAGTCATACAGAATCAGAATCATGGGAGAGGGCTTTCAGAAACTTATCTTTACACAAAACCTTCAGGTGGTTAAATTAATCAATGAACCACTAGTTACATCCTGGAAGAGACAGGACACTGGGCTCATTTAATCCATTGTCACAGATTGCTAAAGCAATTCCCTGCCAATCATCCTTTCCTGTCTCTAGAAAAACCAGCAAGCAAACCAACAAAATCCTCACTTGTTTCAGTGTGTTTTTAAAAATGTAGAATTTTTAGTATGGGAAAGATAGGTGAAAATTATATAGGTCTTAGTTTTTTTAACTCTCCATTAATGCTCAGAGTGGGGTATCTTTAAGGACTCTTCTGCAATTAAATAGAAATATAACCGACCCACTTAGCAGCTACCCTCTGTAAGGATGACCAATTTAACTGAAAGGTAACACAAAGGTAGGTTAATGTCTGTGTCATCATCCTTTCATAATACATATTTCATTCACACAAACATATATCGGATACGATTATTCTAAAAAGAAAAACTTTCTGCATTCATATGCCATGATATATGCTAAACATGGCTGCACAGAAACCGTTAACATCAATAAGACCATAGTAGAGCATGAAGAGTTGAAAGAAAATGAGAAAGGTGATGAATGGGAGTTCTATATGAGGAAGCAGTTGTGGAGTCAACCACTATAACCTTTAGGGGCTAATTAGCAAGGTCCATCGGGTGCCGTTGATGCAGTGTGTGCTGAGGATACTGAAAATATAATAATGTTTTCTAATTTAAAAGGCAAGTTAGATACTTAAAATAGGATTTCCTTTTGGCTGATCAGAAGCATTATTTTGCTAATTAAACTGTCGATTGTTAAAACACCATTAATAAGTACTAAAACTTACTTACATGAACATATAAATTGACATATTCTAGAATATTAGATTATAGCAAACTATTATTTTTATTCCCTGAGTACTCAAGAATTTGCAGCAAATGACAGGGAGAGTATATATAATGCATTAAAACTTGTTCATTTCTTATGGAAGTTTTGGTGTGTGTAACATTAAAACATCATTTTTAACAAGATCATTAAAATGTTACTATTTTCTATAAAAAGGAAGATGTTATAATATGGTCAAGTAAGAGAAAAAAAAATTATTACTGATACTATGAAGATTCAAAGATCCTGTCAGTGATTATTAACTGCTAGTTAAATGCCTTTTGCAAATTAACTTCAAAATTTTAGCTGCCAGCCTGAATTATGTTCTTTTGAACCTTGGAATGAAAAGTCATAGTGGTTTTCTGACATAATTAGAAAACCTTGTATATCAACCTATGTATCATTCTTTCAGGGTAGATTTGGTCAACTTAAGGAAAAAATTTCATTTATTAGTTATTTCCTTTCTGAAATAACTGCAAAAGTATATGTTTTAGCCAAATTTATCTAGGCGTATTCAAAGCGAACACTAGTTTGAGACAATTATATTTATTACCTATGACCAAAAGCCCCATGGGAATCTGAACACCCACATAGTTTTGTCCTTATGTCAAGTATATTTACTAGCCAAACTGCTTATATAATCAGTATTCATATGATATCTCCTTCTGAAGCAAAAGTTTTCAAATGTATATTTTTACCCCCTATATCTTTATGCTCTATTGGTCGATTATCTACTCTGGAATTTAGTACAATGAGTTGATTTGAGCTTCATTTTATAATTGTGCAAAAAGTGTTGTGGTAGAAATGCTCCCAGTACAGCTTCAAGTCAGTAGCTTTGAAATAACTCCTAAATTGTGCTCCATAACTTGGTCCCAAGTTTTATTCTTTTTCTATTCTTTGTCTAGAGTTTTTTAAGATAGATGGGGATAAGAAATTAATTTGTGCATGACTAAGCAATAGATATCAAAGGTTTGGAATTAGGATATTAAGTAAAGCCTAAGTGGCCACAGCGATTTTCACCAGATGATTATTCCCTGACACAATTTTTATATGTTCATGTATAACGTCATCTCATGTTTTCAGCAGAATCAATTTGCAGCAGTGCAATCTCTGCAACATCAAATATTACTGAGGATATGAAGCAACTAGAACTCATATATGCTGCTACTGGGAGTGTAAAGTGGTACTGCCACTTCAGACAATAGCTTCATAAAGTTAAACATATAGTACCCAGCAATTCTACTCCATGTACAAAAATTTACTTAACATACAAGAAACTATGTCAAAAAAAATTGTGCAAGAATGTTAAGAGAGCTTTTTTTTTAACAATAAAACCAGGAAACAGCCCAAATTTTCATCAACAAACAAACTGAGGTATATCTATGTAATAGACTACTACTCATCAATAAAAAGAAGCAAATAGACAAACAAATTGAGATATAATCATACAACAGAATACTATACAGCAATGGAAAGAACAGGAGACTGCTACACGGATGGATCGCACAGAGGTTTTGCTGAGTTACAGAAGCCAGAAACAAAATAGCCAGAAACAAAACATACTATAACATTCAATTTACATGAAGATTACAAACATGCAAGACTAATCTATGGTGTTAGAAATTCGAATAGTAATTGCCTCTGGTGGGGGGCGGTGGTATGGAAATAATAAGCAATGGATACAAAGGAACTTTCTGGGGGTAATGGAAATATTCTTTATCTTGATTGGGCAGGTGGTGGCCCAGGTGTACACATTTTTCAATACTCATTTAACTGCATACTTAATATACGTGTATTTCACTGTATGTAAATTATAATGCAATACAAAGACCTACATCCATGTATAAATAAATAAATGGATGGATAAAATATATAGCCTCTGGATTCAGAAAGTCTAGATTTGAATCTTGTCTTTACAACTTCTGGCTGTGTGACCTCACACAAATTATTTTATTTCTTTGTGCTTAAACTTAATTTGATACAATAGAGTTTTGTGAGGATGAAGTAAGTTAAGACACCTAAAGAGCATTGTACAGTGCTAGGAATATGGTAATGCTTCAATAATTCTTATTATGACATTTTTCTCTTTGTGATATGAAGACATCAACTGGATTGTAACTCAATATTAATGCTCTGTTTCATATATACTGTTCCTTTCTGGGAAGCAAGATAATTTATAGGCCAGCTACCAAGGTGTGCCTTCTTGTTATACAAGCAATTATTTATATTATAAAAATGAAGGTACTAAATGATCACTTGCTATTTTACTGTGTTTGGCAATGAGCTAGATCTGTCCACAATTAACTGTTATAATCTTAGCTGTCAGTATGGCAGGTAGAAAACCAATACATAAAGTTTAACTGAGACCATTGAAAAATTTGGTCTCACATATTTGTATGTCTTTACATTGAATTCCAAAATTCTTGGTTTAAATGTGGAGCCCTATGAATAAAAGTCTTAGACACTTTCATATAGTAGGCAGAGAGAAAGCCACTACTTTTCATAATTGAAATAATAGAATTAGTAGGAGTGAATATAACTCCCAGTTCATTCAATCCACCGAGTAAAGCTTCCTTTAAAAACACCAGAAAAAAGAAAAAACTTTAATAATTTAAACAATCCTTCCTTAGGATTTATCTGTTCACCGAAAAGGTCTTGAATTTCCTATTAGGAGAGAAAGTACTGAAGGCATTATGGACGCTCGAGCCTGTCTGACTTTAATGTCTTCTATTTAGCGCTGCATATGTGAGCAATAAGGAAGTCATCCTGTCATCTCCCAGGACAGCTATAGTCACAATGAATGATTGGGGAAAAATTGGTTTCTCCCACTGAGGTCATTCATTATCGCCCATGATTTCTTCCTTCTAAGGCCACTAGAAAAGTCATTCCTCACATTGTTAGCCCCTTAGGAGAGTGGTTAGAAAAGCAATAGACTTACCTGGTAGTGTTCACATTTACTGAGTCATAAGAAAGTGTTCTTCCTTTATTAAATGCAATCTCATCAGACTCCTTGTTTGAGGCCTTGTTTATTAATATAAGCGTATCAAGTTTTCTCCTATTCTGCTCAAAGAGATAGGTTATCCATCTTCCCCTTAAGAAAAGGTTTAGATTCTTGGAGGTCTGAGATTCTTGAGTCCATTTATACCAAATCTACTAATGAAGCTCCGATTTTAATCCCTGTTTGGGTTAGTTATGTGATAATATAGATTGGAATCTGTAAAAGGGGAACAGTAAACAGGTTGATTCACCATTACTTAAAAGCAATTTAGGGTACAGAAAGTTAATTAGCAGTTATGCCGTGTCCATTTATATTAGACACTATACTAAGCACTATACCTCCTTTATCTGATTAATTTCATTTTCTACATACTTATTACTTTAAACAAGAACAGTAAAGTCATTTTTCTTAAATACAAAGACTAGTTGGACTTCCATACCTCCTACATCTAGCAAACATTTTCCTGGTCTTATGAAGGAGGCCAGTCACCCTAGACCTATAAACTTTTAACATGTTGTGTACTTGGTCCTACAGGCTATGATTTAACTGCAAATTCAGTGGCAGTTCTTAAAGTCTTGATATCTCTCTATTAAGTCTTGGACTGGAGTGAACAACTCATTTTGTGCATACAGAAAAAGTTTTCTGAAGGGGGCTATAGCTATGCCTGGCTGTGGGAACACAATGTCAGCCATCGCAACACTTCATTAAATACCTGTATCCAAATGATACCAGACTCCAACAAGATTACATTAGTCCAAATTACCTTCCTTTACAGCTCTCAGAAATGTTGGGATTTTCCTATAAATATTTCTGACCTCTCATTGGCAGACTCCTTATTGGATGCAAATTGAGGTGTCGGAGTGGATAATTAATCCTTCTTGCCTTTTGACTGTCGGTAAGTTGTTCAAAAGGCTTTTGCTAGGTCAAAGTTTCATAAAGGGGCATTAAGGAAGAAATCACTAAGCACTAGGAAAATGGGGGGAAAACATCCCATATTTTGAGTAGGCTTTTAAAACCTCTGTTTGAAAACTGCAGGGAAGTTTATTGCAACATCTCTGTATGATTATTCAGGCAGCCTCTTATAATAATGGCCTTCTAGTTAAAAAGGATATGAAAGCAAGATTTCCCCCCGATGGCATCCATATAGCTAAAATTGTAATTTGTACAATATGGTTAAAGAAAACATTATTCCCCTGGAAATAAAGGTTAAAATTTTTCAATTTGGTAGTTTAATATTCCCCCTTATTTTCCTGTGTTCATTAATTTTGGGGGAATCATGAGAGAAATAGTCCTTTTTAATTCAATTTCAGTCTGTCTACAAGATGTTGCTTATAAAGATAATAATGACAACAATAATAAGTTCTATCAATTTAATCATAGTAGTTGGCTATAGATTATGATTAGAAAGTTTTACCCTTGTGCTCATAACAACCTCCAAAGGTTAAACATGGTTTCTTTGGTCTATTTTGAGGCAATTCTCTCATGATTTACATGGGAGAAGGAATACAGGTTTTCTTCCAGGCTCCAAGGAACCCTTATTGTAGCTGCTTCATTTGCATTGTAGCTAAGGCAGGACCTGTGAAGCAGGAAAGAAAGGGCACCATGTGATGCCTGGACTGAGGCGTGAGTATCAATGTTGATGGAACTGACCAACAGCAGAGGCTGACTGTAGAAGCACAGCCTTGAGAGTCAGGCCTCCATGTGTGTTCAGTTCCTGCTTCCAGTCAGACAGGTGGAGCAAAATAATGGCTGGTACTCAAGAGTCAGCTAGCACACCACTGTCCTTAAGATGTGTCTAAAGGTTGTTGGCTCCAGGTCCAAATCTGCAAAAAGAAAGCAGATATCCGATGTCCCCAGCCACCAAGCTAGAGTTGGTGGAGGAGTTTAAGGAAGAGAATTAGGATTCAGACTGGGAACTATGACTGAATATAAGGTTGGCAGCAAGTAAAACTGGTCTGATTAATTATAATTATGTTAATGACAACCATGATTGGACCTGAGACAGTGACAATTACTCTGTTTTGTTTGGTAATTATACTCTGTGATGTATATATTTTTATTTTTATTTTATTTTATTTTAATTTTTTTAATTTTTTATTTTTTTTGTGGTACGCAGGCCTCTCACTGTTGGGGCCTCTCCCGTTGCGGACCACAGGCTCCGGACGCGCAGGCTCAGTGGCCATGGCTCACGGGCCCAGCCGCTCTGCGGCATGTGGGATCCTCCCAGACCGGGGCACAAACCCGTGTCCCCTGCATCGGCAGGCGGACCCTCAACCACTGCGCCACCAGGGAAGCCCGATGTATATATTTTTAGAAAAAGGGTAGAAAGGGCATATCTCATGGCTATCTCTTGCTTCAGACAGGGTTGCCATGGGTCATGGGATGATTCTGAGCCTTCCAGTGAGAGCCTTTCCTAACATCTGTTTCCTACATAATAGATGCTGGAAAAGAGAAAGGTACAAGGAAAGAGGCGAGAGGTAGGGCACAGAACTTTCAAAAGTCCACAATGGGACTCTACCCCTGGAATGACAGTGCTTACTCTCTGAGGACTTAAGATACAACTGTCTTGAGTGTCTCTTAAATTTTTCTTTAATGTTATATTAGCTGTTGCCTACATTTTAGATATTCTCTGCTTGAACTGGTAGTAAGCTGTGGTTCAAACAAACAAAAAGATTATGTTAGGTAAGATTTGAAGACTAGATTCTTTTCTCTTGTAAAATCTGTGTTGTAGCCTATACAGCAAGATGGAGAGAGTAGGAAAAGTAACCTAAGTGGAGAACGTGGATGCCCTTTTCTGCAAGCATGGATCTTGTAACTTTGCCAAAGGCAGAGAGAAGTGTAGGAATATGGACACATTTCAATTGCAATGAATAAATGCTAATTTTTAAAAAATCACATATCATAATATTATGTCCTCAGCTATTTTCAAGCTGGATGAGCAGAGCTCTGAGGGAGTGAAGTGCAAGACCACAAAATGCAAATATGCTCCTGAAATTAAAACCTAATTTTATGTTTTTTACCTGTCTTTAAGGCATAATTTGCTACCCAAGTAAACAATTAATATATTTATGTGACACGTAAACTGAGGATGATGTAGGAATTTACTAGTTTTTCTTTCCCTTTCCAGATGGCTATTAATTGTGTAACTCTGAAATGTTTTATATAGTAATAGTTGGGACAATGGAACAATCAACTGAATGATAACAGTTATCTCATTGAAATTCAGTACTCTGTCTTGTAGAGAGAAAAGGAGACATATTTGGCTCCAGTGGAAAGTGCCACAAGATGTACTACTTGGACATAAAAACAAAGAAAAACACTGAAAGGAAGTCTTTCAGTGTGTGGTGTGTGGTACATAGTGTATGGTACTCAGGATCACAGGGGGTCAGCTTACACTGACTGCCCCTGGGGCAAAGACTTTCATGTTTGTACATGATAAACTCATCTTGAATGTTCGACAACAAAAAGGAAGTGACAACCACATTAATTATAAATACATGAAATCAAATACACCAACATGAAATACTGCCAGATTTTTTTTTTCTTTGACGCAACTTCTTTGAAGAAACGTATGTTCAAATGCTCAACATATCCACTCCAATGGCAAATTTGGAATTCAAAGAAAAAACGTAATGTAGTTCTATTTTCATCAGAGTTTGAGTGCACATAACTTCTGGCTTTTTGAGATTGACACTGATAGGAATTGGTTTCCTTTTTAAGATTCATAGGTTTGGTTTTTCTGATGATTCTCTAAACATATTTCTATCATAATAAATTGTGGCTTTTTCATCATTTATCTCAAGTGACTTTCAATAGAACAATATTTTCAGATACCTACTAGATATCAGGTATGTTTTAGCCTCAAGCCTAAATATAATAATAGTGAAACAGTAACAATAATAATATTATATATAATAATACTATGTATATAACTATATATTCAAATATGTAAGATATCTCAATCAGTATATAATATGACAATAATAATAGCTATTTTAAATTTTGAGCCTTAGGGCATACCAGGGATCTTAAGTATTTTTTAAAAATATAATCTCATTTATCCTCAAAATAATCTTATAGGTGTAGGACTTATTCTTCCCAATTTTACAAATGAGGGAATTGTGAGGGTAAAATAACTTGCCTAAGACCTTACAATTAGTAAAAGACAGAGCATTATATACCCCAACACCAACACTGAACAAGTTTACTTACCTACCCAAGCAACCTAATCCATTAAGAATGGCACACGACAGGGTCATCAAATGCAAATGTACCTTTAGCACTGCCTGCCAATCCTACAACATTTCTGTGTTCAATTCACTCAGCCAACTCTTTGCTCTCAAACCTCTTGCCCTCCCTCCTACCCTTTTACTCTAAGCAGATGAAATTGCCTCTTACTTCAAAGAGAAATTAATCAGAGAGGAACTCCTTGAATCCTATTCTTTCACCTCCATGACTCAACACGTCAGCATATTCTCTTTTCTTTCCTCTCTTTATGGGAGAAAAGGCACCCCTCCTCCTATGGCAGCAGACCCGAAGACTCCTCCTCCTTCACCTCCTAGGACCACCATCACAAATCCTTTCTCTCTCTTATATATTAAGTTGTGAAATGGGGATAATGACTATGCTCACCTCTGAGGGTCATTTTGAGGATCAAATTAGACTATATACGAAAGAGTGTCTGACACATAACTAACATTGGCTGAACAATAAAGAAGATGAGGAAGATGACCCTACTCTCCAGCCATACTTTTCTTCATTGGAAGCTATGATCTCTGCATCACTTTCTCCTTCTTAAGGATAAAACATTGGCAAAGGGATTAATAGTAGAAAAAGATTTTTTTAAGTACAACAAAATATCTGTGCAAGCTTTGGGAATAGCTGTGGCAGCAGGAGGGTGTTTAGTGACTTGAGAATCAGGTTTAATATTCTTTCATTGCAAAAAATACTCTCGTATAAACTGTCTGTTGCAGACAATAAGCCTGAGTGGGTATTTTGTGAGAAAATATTATGATGCCAAGGAATTATAAAAAGATTTTCAGACTCCTTCATGTTGTTTTTCCTATAAATTTGCTCCTCTATACTCTCAAGAATTCCTGGCCCGTGAATTCATGTGCTAGTTTTAGCATTTCAAGAGGAAACTGTAAAATTTCTATTATGGGCATCTGTTTGGGGCCACGTAATTTTAATAAGGAATAAAATAAGTTTAGTGTGGAGACAACTGTCTGGAAATTTTTTCTCTCTCTGTTATTTTAAGTAACTTATTTTCAATAAGTAGTAATGAACCAAATTCACTTTTATAAAAGACCTTTAACCTTTTAAGTGATATTATTTGAAAGTTTATTTTTTGCTCCCTTTCCCAAACTGCAGGCTAGGTTGTGTTTTCTTATCTCCACAATTTTTCCATTTGGTTTCTTTTTATAAAAAAATGATTTTATCTTTTGATGTGCCTACAATATTGGCACAATTCACCACAAGGAGATTTAATAAAAATTTTTTTGTTATCACTTAAGTGAAACCTCAGGTCATCAAGAAGACCAGAATCAGAGTTTAAAAGAGTGTGTCTGGGGCTTCCCTGGTGGCGCAGTGGTTGAGAGTCCACCTGCCGATGCAGGGGACACGGGTTCGTGCCCCGGTCCGGGAGGATCCCACATGCCGCGGAGCGGCTGGGCCCGTGAGCCATATTTTCAATAAGTAGTAATGAACCAAATTCACTTTTATAAAAGACCTTTAACCTTTTAAGGGATATTATTTGAAAGTTTATTTTTTGCTCCCTTTCCCAAACTGCAGAACTGTTGTGTTTTCTTATCTCCACAATTTTTCCATTTGGTTTCTTTTTATAAAAAAATGATTTTATCTTTTGATGTGCCTACAATATTGGCACAATTCACCACAAGGAGATTTAATAAAAATTTTTTTGTTATCACTTAAGTGAAACCTCAGGTCATCAAGAAGACCAGAATCAGAGTTTAAAAGAGTGTGTCTGGGGCTTCCCTGGTGGCGCAGTCTCTGTTTGGCTGGAGAATGTTGTACCCGAAAAGCACATGAAATCACCTAGTTCAATCTTTCAATATTAATAATTTGTGGACTGATGATGGAGAAGATGGATTGTCGTCTGTACTAGTAACCCAGGTGCTTACATACAGAGTGTGCTGTAATACCCAGGCCTCTAGGCTCCATTCCATGCTGCCTCCCATTCAAGCAGGGTGAGTTCTAGAAATGTAGGAAACATAAACTATATTTCCTCATTCAAGCAGAAATTCTGTAAAGCCAACTTTCTACAAACATATTTATGAACATTTCCTAATTACTTCACAGTTAAGCAGAATTTATCTTCGACACTAAAAACTCATTTAATATACATTAATTTGCTTTTCTACTCTAATTATAGTAGTTGCAGTTTAACCCTTTTTTGTTGCATGATCTTGACTGCTTCTGATTCATCTTCTTAAACACGAATGACAGTGTATAATGAAGAAGAATTATTGTATCAGGTAAACAAATGCTGACTTAAAAGACCTGTAGGGCTTCCCTGGTGGCACAGTGGTTAAGAGTCTGCCTACCAATGCAGGGGACACAGGTTCGAGCCCTGGTCTGGGAGGATCCCACATGCCGTGGAGCAACTAGGCCCGTGAGCCACGACTACTGAGCCTGCGCATCTGGAGCCTGTGCTCCGCAACGGGAGAGGCCGTGACAGTGAGAGGCCCACGCACCGCGATGAAGAGTGGCCCCCGCTCGCCGCAACTAGAGAAAGCCCTCGCACAGAAACGAAGACCCAACACAGCCAAAAATAAATAAAATAATAATAATAAAAAAAAAAGGACCTGTATGCAACTAACTTCCCTGCAACTAAGTTGGCCAACTTAAGGTTTCTGCCTCTCAGTTTATAACTAAAATGGAGATGGTATATGTTTTGCTTTCTTTGCAGGATTTCTGAATGTCAAAGGAGATGACCTATGTGAAGATGTTCTTTAAATTATAAAATATTTTACAATTTCATGGTGATATTGGGAGGGAGACTTATGCAAGCTATAGCGGCAAGTAGGGTTGTATCCAGGGGAGGATACCTGTTCAGTTTTCTAGAGACTTTGGGGTCTGTACATAGGTAAATTCACCATGATGGAGGGTTTAGTTCTCAGTCTTTGCCTAGGGAGAAACTCTGATTGGTTTGAACTCAAGTGAACTGACTGAACTCAAAACCTACTGATCTATAAACCAAGAAGACAATTCCTAAATTTTAATAACCGGAATGCTCATGCTTCCTCTCCAGCACATCAGCTTCCTGAGGTCAGGCAGGATAGAGGCATGGGAACTTTGTAAGGAGAAAATGACTTTCTTCACTTATAAAATACATTAGAGTGTGGTTGTTTTTTTTTTTTTTCTACCCTTTTGCTACTTGTTTTTATTATTCTCTTTCTCTCTCTACACACACATACATATGTATATAAAATTTTTTCTAAACCATTTCAGAGTAGGTTACATACATCATGACCTTTTATTTCTTAACACTTAGTGTATATTTTCTAAGAACAAATATATTCTCTGACATAATCTTTGGTACAGTTATCAAATTCAGAAATTTAACATTGATACAATACTTTACTATTCACACTCTAATTTTGTCAATTGTTCCAATAGGGCTTCCCTGGTGGCACAGTGGTTGAGAGTCCGCCTGCCGATGCAGGGGACACGGGTTCGTGCCCCGGTCTGGGAGGATCCCACATGCCACCGAGTGGCTAGGCCCGTGAGCCATGGCCGCTGAGCCTGCGCGTCCAGAGCCTGTGCTCCGCAATGGGAGAGGCCACGACAGGGAGGGGCCCACGTACCGCAAAAAAAAAAAAAAAAAATTGTTCCAATAGTAAACTTTTAAATATATTTTTTTCCTTCAGTCAAGGATCACAGATTGCATTTAGTTGTCATGTTTCTTTAGTCTCCTTTGATCTGGAACAGTTCTTCAGCCTTTCTTTGTCCTTCTTGACATTGACATTTTTTATGAACACAGGCCAGATTTTCCTTCCTTCTTTCTTTTGATTTTTTTAGAGAATGTTCTTCATTTGGGTTTATCTGATGTTTGCTCATGACTATATTAAGGTTATGTGTGTCTGGCATGAATCTACTTGCCACTACTGATAATAGTGTCCTCAGGACATCATATGTGGAGGTAACCCTCATTGGTGATACTAATTTTGATCACCTGGCCAAGTTGTTACTTTGTTTCTCCACTGGAGAGATACTATTGTCCCCTTGGCACTCATAAGCAATCTATGGGAAGACACTTTAAGACCATATTTTGCTCCTCATTAAACTTTTCCCTCACTATTTATCATACACTCATGATTCTTGCTTGAACCATTTTCAGGTTGCAGTGATGGTAAATTTTAAGTGGTTGCTTAAACAGTGCAGTGGTTCTTCTAAGAGATATTTTATTCAGGCTATGATAGACCCAGGGAATCCTCTTCACCTCCCCAACAGTAGGAAACTATTTGGTGACTTTTTCCCTTGCACAGCACTGGATAAACATTGCCAACTGCCGTCTGTTTCAGCTTTCCTATTCCATGCTCCAGGTTAACAATCTCTCCTTCTGTTCAGTCTTTCTCCAGGCAGGATGAAATGCAGTTTCTTTCTTTTTTGCCTACTATCTGCAAACACATTTCAGACTTGTCTTTCTGTAATTACATTTAGATCAAATTCATTGGCGTTTTAGTTGTTTCCAAACTCTTAAGACACATTCAAAGACAGCTATTTAGTTAATTCTCATAATAGTCACATCTGTTGTTTGAATTTGCTAAAGTTCAAAGGGCAACTTGATTTTTCTTCTTTTTGTGTTCTTGAAAGTCACCTTCTTGCCTTGTTCTCATACTACTTAAGGAAGTATTATTATACTGATGGCTCTTATGAATACCGGTAGTAATGTAGATGTAGACAATTCCAGAATAGACTCAAGAATTTTTTCTGTTTAATCATTGTCTCCTTCAAAATTAAAGTCTTTAAAAATTTTTTTCAAAAGTACGCTTTCCAATCAGTTGGAATTTCTCTTCAAGTATTCATTTCTAAATTGATTTTGGATTTTCCCAGCAGAATAAAAAATTGACTGTCAAGGCTAAGGTATTATACGTCAGGGCAAAATGACTCATCATGTGTGCATTTTTAATTTGTCTTGTACTTGTCATAGAATTTCAGTCTGCAGAAAGTCTTAGGGAATATTGCTTCACCAACTCCTCGTTTTCATCAATGAGGACTCTAAGCTCAGAGCATTTCAGCATCTTGCTCGTGGCAAATCTGGCAATCCCCTTTGCCTATTCACAGCCAATCTCCTTTCTTTTCTCCAAAAATGCTGGCAGTTTCTTGGTTCTGGCCTTTATAACTGATTATTCAAGTCCCTCAAGAAGCTTTTGAAATAGAATCTTTACCTTCATTCTTGTTCGCCTGTAATTAATGAGGACATAGAGCAGGGGAGGCTTAACTTAAACTAGGGAGGGGGTTGGGGGAGGCCAAAGAAGCTTCTTGAATGTGACTCTTGAGTTCGAATTTAAATGATGGTCAGTGTAATCAGAAAAAGTGGGAAAACTCTACCTGATCTTAAATCCTCCATATGTTCCCATAGCACCTTAATTTATTTTTCACAACACTTAGTATCACATTGTATTGTAATTGCCTATTTACTTACCTATATCTCAGGTGGATTATAAATTCAGCCGAAGTTGGCGCTGTCCTGTTCCTATTGTAGTTACGTTATCTTGTAATAGTAAGCACTCCATAAATATCCACTAATGCTTGAAGAAATAAATGAATCAACATTATAAATAAATATAACTCTAGACAATGACGGTCATAATCCAATTCCTCTTTCAGCAAACTTCTCTGTTAGAGTGAAACTTCTCAGAATGACTAACTGTCCCAGTTCACTTGGGATTGATGTGATATCATCACTGAAATCTTCTCAGTGCCAGACAAACCAGGATGGTTGGTCACCCTATTTTTCACTTCTTCTCAGTGGTATGCTGGAGCTGGCTTCTCCTGTATCATGAGAGCCAATTGTGCACATTTCTTCCCAAAATTATGTTCATTGACATCATGCTGCAGCTTGAAATCAGCCATGGAAGGAGAATTTACACCATGAAATTGGAAAACACTATAAATCTGTTTTTTTTACTTATACTAGTTGTTAAACATCTTCCAGCACACTGCAGCTTCTAACCCTTCCTAGATATTTTCCAAAGTGCATCCACTGACTTCATCAAGTCCTGTGCAAGACTTACTGGAGGCACCTGTCTTGTTCCTGCTATACCTTCTCCTCACCCACGGAAGCTGAGGCACTTATTGCACTTTTGCAGGGCTCTACTTCTTGCTAGGAGTCTGATAAATGAATCACTCTGAAGGGTTACTTTTCTCTCTAGGTTGCATAATTTCACTTGAAAATGGGTTTTGGAAATTGCTTCACCCAAAGAGTTCAGTAGACAGCAGGATGGTTCTTTTTGTACAAACAGACCATTTTCCCTCTTTCACATACAATCTACTAGTGGTTCCCAAGAGTGCAGCCAGGCTTTGAGGGTCATCAGCCTTATGTACTTTTGAGGTCCTGTTTATAAAGATTCATTCTAAATTCTCCTCTGGCAGTGGTGGCTTATGTCCCATTGGTAGTTTCTGACACTACTCTCCTTCATTTTCATGAGAAATACCAAGAAGCAGTCATGATGGGTGGTAGAGGGGTTAGAACACCTGGACTCCAGTCATGGTCCTACCTTGCTTTGCAATCCTGCGAAAGCCACTAAATATCTCTGAGTCTTTATTTCTACAAAATATAGTTGATCCTCATTATTTACGGAGTATTTGCGAATTTGCCTATTTGTTAAAATTTATTCGTAACTCCAAAATCAATACTGATAGCTTAGTCATTCACAGATGGAATGCAGAGTGGTGAATAATTTGAGGCACCTCAAGTACACATACCGAGCTAAGTCTGAGCTTTGCCTTCTGGTTTCAGCTCTCGGATTGTAAATAAGTGTCCTTTTTGCAGCTTATTTAGTCTCGTGTTTTTTACATTTTTGTACTTTTTGTTGGTGATTTTGCTGCTTAAAATAGTTCCCTAAGCATAGTGCTGGAGGGTGGTCTGGTGTTACTAAGCACAAGAAGGCTGTGATGTGTGTTAGGCAGCAAATACACTGTGTTAGATAAACTTCGTTCAGGCATGAATTATAATGCTGTTGCCCATGAGCTCAGTGTTAATGAATCACTAATTCAGTACACCCAGGAAAAGGAAGCTAAAATGTGCTGATCTGTATGTGAGGCCACTCCGGAAAGTGCTAAAGTAACATCTACAGTGTGCAATGAAGCTAAGGAAAAGATGGAAAGTCATAAAATTTGTGGATTCATGAGATGAAAACTGATTTTTTTTAAAAAGTACATTAGATGGCATTTTTGTGAGTCTGAAAGCCAAAGAAAGCCACGGTCAGAACCATTGTTAAACCTTTCTTGGCTAATGTTTTATTATAAAGAAATACTGTATATATATAATCACTGTATTTATAAGAAGATATATTAAATAAGGTGTCTTTAAACAGAAACACACAAAAAACAAGGTTACACTTGATAGGTGGATGAAAATGTGGTCAGAGACTCACAGAAACCTAACCCTGTATTTCCCCAGGAGCCATGGTCAGTATTCGCTACTTTCATGTTTGTAGCAAATTTATAAAATATAACTCCCACAAATCATGAGAACCCACTGTAGAAATATTCAGAATTTGTAGTCATTTTAAAATGGTGGCTCCTAGGACACTTGTAGTTGAGAGAGGAATGAGTGATTGAGTGGTATTCTTAAAAGAGGGTTCATGGAGTTCTTGGTTTGCCTTCGATCATAGCAGTTATATGTTTCTATTTTACATCAAGCTCTGAGCAAAATTTTGTTGGAAAAAAAAGAAACTAAAGATTGCTTTTAAACTAAAAATATAAGAACCTCTGGAATTGATGATCTTTTAAATATAAGAACTCTTAATTCTGACACTTTAAACTTTAGAATTCTCTTAGAGTTGAAAACCATTTCAGATAATTTATTTTCCAGTTATCACCTAAGAAGACATTCTTTTTAGTAATGAATGATTGCTACCTTTAAAAATACTTTTATTTGCATGAAGAAATCAAACGTTTCATTGCAGTAAACATGTTTGGCATGTGAAATTCTCAGCACAGACAACTACGTTCTAATTACCCTGATGGAGGTGAGTTGCAATACAGAAGTGTTTTAGTATCAGTGTTGGAGGATATATTACAGCAGCTCGCAGGGTGAATTGTATCTACATTCCGCCAAGGAGCTCTTAAGAGCTAAACCATGTGACCTAAGCCATTAAATGCCATGAGCTCTAAAAGCAAGTTCTTCCACTAAATAAGAAGAAGTACAAATTAATATTACTGACTAAATGAATAATGAGTAAAATTTTCATTTTCTCCTAAAATAGATGACTCACGTCATTCTGTTTTTCTATTTTTCTTACTTGCCACTAACTTTTCCAATTCTCATTGGCATGATTTACTCCAAGTGAAACCCAACGGTTAGTTAAAGGTTTATCTTAAAAGTCAGTTTAAAGTATTTTTTTAAGCAAGGGACATAAGAAATTGTTTCTTTTTACAGATTTTCAAATGACTATATAACTGTCAACTGACACCAACCCAGCAGCTAATTGTACTGTGTATGATCAAAAGACAATTCAGCCTCTGATTATTTTGTCCACTTTAAGTAACAAAGTAGATCAACCAACTAGTGTTGCATATAGTTACTTGTTTTAATGGTTTCTAATTCTTTGTGGAGAATTCTGTCAAAGTTCCTTGATATCTTTGATATACAAATTTCAAAAAGTTGACCAGTTTTGAAAATGTCCCTCTTATCTGTATCTCCAGGCAGAATAAACCCTATCCATTTTGAGGATAACTCCTATCACCACTTCTGGAGAAGGGTGGGCATTCAACACATGCTTTTTGAATGACAACAGGCAGCAAGTGAATAAGAACATAAACTTACAAAGATATTATCACAATTCAGTAATATATTTTTATCCTTCAGCTTACCTTTTTTCATAAAAATGATTGTTTTTTTTAAACTTAAACACAAATTCTACCTAAATACTACATCAAAGTAAATACAGTTGACCTTTTTTTAATTTAAATTTTATTTATTTATTCTATTTTTGGCTGCGTTGGGTCTTCGTTGCTGTGCTTGGGCTTTCTCTAGTTGTGGCGAGCGGGGGCTACTCTTTGTTGCGGTGCGTGGGCTTCTCATTGCAGTGACTTCTCTTGTTGTGGAGCACGGGCTCTAGGCGTGCAGGTCTCAGTAGCTGTGGCATGCGGGCTTCAGTAATTGTGGCTCCCAGGCTCTAGATTGCAGGCTCAGTAGTTGTGGCTCATGGGCTTAGTTGCTCCACGGCATGTGGGATCTTCCCGGACCAGGGCTTGAACCCGTGTTCCCTGCATTGGCAGATGGATTCTTAACCACTGTACCACCAGGGAAGTCCCTACAGTTGACCTTTGAACAACACGGGTTTGAACTGCGTGGGTCCACTTTTATGCAGATTTTTTTCAATAATAAATACTCCAGCACTGTAGGATTCTGAGGTTGTTGAATCTGCAGATTGGGAACCACAGATACGGAAGAACCACAACTGCATATAGGGAGGGCTGACTATAAGTTATATAAAGATTTTCCACTGCGGAGAGGGTCAGTGCCCCTAACCTCCCCTCCCCATTGTTCAAGGGTCAACTGTATATTTTTATTATAAAAGCAATTCTGCTTTCTTTCAGGTTTTCAAAACTGAACTCTGATACATTTTGCATGTATCAACTAATTTAAACCTCACAACAACCCTGTGAAGACAAATGTGAGGCACAGAGACCTTAATGAAACTTGTACATAGATACCCCAGCTAATACATGGATAGCAGGATTCAAACCATTCCACTGGTATTAGATCAGCTTTCAAATTTATTATTAGTACTGCCATGTTTGGCCTGTGGGATATTCACTCCTGTTGGATGTTGATAGATGCTTAAAAACAGGGTCTGTCTACAGACTGCAGAAAGCCTAGGCCCTGTATCGTGAAACTGGCTTCTGTAGTCTTGACCCAGGCCACAAGGTGTAAGTAGACATTTGGTGTCACAAACACCATGCTGAGGAAGTGTAGGTATGCTGTTCACACTACTGGCTGAATGTGAAAATGGTACTCAAGCAGCCAACTTTACTTTTAGTTTTGAGGTGGGGAAGGAGCAGGATACTATGAAAATTGCAGACTCAGTTGAATGTTGGACTGAATTCACTGAATCAGGCTGAATTAGAGAACACAAGCTTCTGCTTTCAGCTAGGAAAATGTTGCATGCTTCCATAGCATAATCCACCTGAACCCAAAGGCTGAGGCAAAATATATGACATCAAATATGTGATCTTGGGTGCATGTAATGAATATCCTACATGGTAGCCTAACCAAATAGCAATTAATTTTCTAATATAACAGGAAGTAGGGAGGTAGTTCAAGGCAGAGTTAGTAACTTCCCTGTCACGGATGCCTGGGTCTCCTGTCTTACTTAGTGCTTGGTGATCCTTACCATATGGCTCTGAATCAAGGTTTGCCTCATTGGTGCAATATGACTGCTCTACTTTAGCCCCTTGTCAGAGTTTCCAGCGGGAGGAAAAAGGAGAAAGTGGTGAGTAGGAAGCATGGACTCCTTTATAATGAAAAGAAACCACTTCCAGAAATTCCAAGCACAGTTTTGTTCCTATCCCATGGGCTAGAATCACATGACTTTCCTAGCAGAAAGTGAGACTAGGAAATATGGCCTTTACCACGGACACAAAGCCAACCTGAAAAACAGGGGGTTCTGTAAATTACAAGGAAGTGGAAAATAGATATTGAGTAGGCAAAAAATATACCTGTAACAGTCTGTCCATATTTTTGATTAGACATATTTTAGGCTTAAGTTTTACAATATCTCAGTACTTTAGCATTGAACATCAGTCTAGGTACTGGGGGAATAAAGAACACAAGATATCGGACTGACCTTTTGAAGCTTAAACATCTAGCAAAGGCTTAAGAGACAACAGTTTTAACAAGCCAAGGCCACGCATTACAAAAAAAATGTATATTACAAATGTATTAAATTTTTCAAATGGTCCATGCTCATTAACATTAGAAATTGTAAGAATTAAGTAAATTGACCTTTTTCAGTCTTTATTTTCTTTAAAATTTCTTCCACGGCTTAAGTAATTAGAATACATCTCAGCGACTCAACACATTGGGTTTTTCTGATTTTTCCTTTTCTTTTATGCATTGTTTTACTCACTTGAGAAACAGAAGGCATACACTTTGAGGGAATCTTATGGTAGACAGTTATATTATGGAGAAAACTTATGATAGAGAAAAGAAACGTATCAAAGAAAATAAAATGTAGGTCTCTTTGAGGTAAAAGATAGAAACAAGCAATATGTTCCCACCTTCATTCTGAACTTAGGAGCCTGCTAGGAAAGGGTGATTTTAATATTATTAGAGATAGAAAGATCCCCTTTGGAACCAAAAAAGGGGAAACTTTTAATATACATTTTACCTGAGGGAAAGTACTGCTGAAGCAACTGTTGTTAATCTTGCTTCTTCTAAATACTACTGCAATTTGTAATTAAATGTATATCCATCTCACTCAGTGTTTGTTATTGTGAGCAATACATTCTACTGGCTAAAGGGACTCAGTCTTTAATCTCTTCTTTGCTTAAATTACTGTTATAAGAATGCAGATTTTTGTTAATAAGTGCATGCTTATTCGCAGGATAAATAAAGCTTTACCACCCACTTCAAAACCTATCCTGAACCTTAGTTCTGAGTTCCTGTTTCACAAGAACAAATCTGTTTGAAACCGTGCTTCAATATGCAGGCTGTGGGGTTAGTTTGTTAAGTGGTAATTGAGGAAATGGTATTGAAGTCATGCATCTCCCTCGTTCACCACAGTGCATGCTGCTGAAAGCGTAAAAACCTTTGTTTGACCTCTTAGTAGAAAATTAAAAGAATTATAGGAAAATGGAAATAAAGATCTTGAATGTGTAAAGGAGTTACTGAGGTTACACCATCAGTGACAATTCTGGAGATAGCCCTCTGTTTCCTAATCAATGTTTTAGAACTGTTCTGCTTCCTAATGAGATGAAAGAGAAAGGTACGTCTGGGTCAGGAGCCTGGGACCATGCGCTGTTTCATGGTGAACAAACAGCATTTGGTTGGGTATTTAAGAGACTCTTTCAAAGTGAACCCACTACAGAATGAGGCTAATTTTGTGTGCCCCAAACGTTGTTTTACACATCATAAATCTTTGAAATCATCCTTTTGAGGTAAATGATTTCAGAAGAAATCCCTGAGAAAATTTTTAAGGAGATTCTTAAATTATTTTTGGAAGACTATGGAATTATTATAGGGGAAGAGAGTTGGGTTCTTCTGAGTTGACTATTTAACTTTAAACGCTGTGTGTGGGTGTGTGGTATTTATCAAATGCTGCAACAGAGTTTCAGGTGGGGATATAGGAAAGTTTTCCGGCAATCCCCAAACCCATGTTCTCTACTATAACTTGACATTTATCACGAAGTCCTTGGTTTTATTGCATTTTCTTTTAATCAGATTTTACTAAAAATAATTTGGCCACCAGATGAAACTTTGAAATATCTTTGTTGTAGAGCAATGTATTTCCGGGGATTGTAATGCACCTTTTATTCTGGTCCACCTTGCTTGATATCAGGTAGAATTCCTGATCCTGACTCTTTCTGTCGTTTAATTTGTTTGCCTGTAGAAATGTCACCAAACAGCATCAGCTCTGGTCTGAGTGTCTTCGGGGAAGGCATTCATTTTCTATTGCTGTTGTAACAAATTACCACAAACTTAGGGTCTTAAAACCACACAAATTTTATCTCATAAAATTTTATTATTATAAACTACAAAACTATTATCTCATGGTTCCTTCGATGAGAAGTCCAGAACAAGTTTCAGTGGGCTAAAACCATGTGTTAGCAAAGCTGTCCTTTCTAGAGGCTCCAGAGGTCAATACATTTCCTTGGCTTTTTTTTTTTTTTTTTTTTTTTTTTT
>NC_041218.1:26997363-27027181 GCF_002837175.3 Physeter macrocephalus
TGGCCTCTCCCTTTGCGGAGCACAGGCTCCGGACGCGCAGGCCCAGCGGCCATGGCTCACGGGCCTAGCCGCTCCGCGGGATGTGGGATCTTCCCAGACCGGGGCGCGAACCCGGTTCCCCTGCATCGGCAGGCGGACGCGCAACCACTGCGCCACCAGGGAAGCCCTGTAATGCACCTTTTATTCTGGTCCACCTTGCTTGATATCAGGTAGAATTCCTGATCCTGACTCTTTCTGTCGTTTAATTTGTTTGCCTGTAGAAATGTCACCAAACAGCATCAGCTCTGGTCTGAGTGTCTTCGGGGAAGGCATTCATTTTCTATTGCTGTTGTAACAAATTACCACAAACTTAGGGTCTTAAAACCACACAAATTTTATCTCATAAAATTTTATTATTATAAACTACAAAACTATTATCTCATGGTTCCTTCGATGAGAAGTCCAGAACAAGTTTCAGTGGGCTAAAACCATGTGTTAGCAAAGCTGTCCTTTCTAGAGGCTCCAGAGGTCAATACATTTCCTTGGCTTTTTTTTTTTTTTTTTTTTTTTTTTTGTGGTATGCGGGCCTCCCCCTGCTGCGGCCTCTCCCGTTGTGGAGCACAGGCTCCGGACGCGCAGGCCCAGCGACCATGGCTCACGGGCCCAGCCTCTCCGCGGCATGTGGGATCCTCCCAGACCGGGGCGCGAACCCGGTTCCCCTGCACGGGCAGGCGGACGCGCAACCACTGCGCCACCAGGGAAGCCCTCCTTGGCTTTTTGAGTTTCTACTGGTCTGCAGCATTCTTTGATTCATTCCCTTCTGTCGTCTTCAAAGCCAGCAGCGTTGTATCTCCTTGACCATATTTTCATAGTCATATTTCCCTCTGACTTTCTTCTCCTGCTTCTCTCTGACATATTTAAAGACCCTTGTGATTAACTGAGCCCACACAGAAGATCCAGAGCAGTCTCCTCATGTCAATTGTTCTTAACTTAATCACATCTGAGAAGCCCTTTTTTCCATGTCAGGTAACATATTCACAGGTTCCAAGGATTAGAACATGGACCTCTTACTTTGTTTATCTTAGAATTCCCCAGTTCTGTCTGACCATGGAACTGTATCTTTTTCTCCCCAATAATATCTATTTACATTCCACAGAATAATTTTCTACAGAACGCCCTTTGTAAAGCACCGGTAACACTTTACTTTGTGTACTTTTTAATCATTGGCAACATCCAAAGACAATTGGACCTTTATGTAAGGAGGTACAATTAAACTGCACTGTTATGCCTCTCTCTAGCAGTTAGCACAGTTTGTTCTCAATAAATATTTTTAAATACATGAAAAGAATAAAAATGAAAGGTACTCTTTTCTATTAAAGATTTTAAGTTAATGTGTACTAACCACTACCTCATACCTAGTTTGTTTTCTTTTTACAAACAGATGTTTCTAAACAGCAAAAGCTTTGTTTATGACTTACTTACAGATTGAGGTATTCATAAACAACTCAGATTTCTTGATTTGCCGTCAAGTTTCCTTAGCTTTCTTATTATCTCTTATACAAAGTCGATAAGAAACTAAAAGACACCAGTTGTCACATATGAATCACAAAGACCAAGTTTTGTGAACCAGAAATCAAACTGGATTTGTTACTCCAAATTAGTGTTAGTAAACAAGCAGCTCTGTGCTACTTCCGTTTTGTGTCTATAACTCTATTCAAGTTTGCCTTCATTTAAGCTGAACATCTCTATTGTGAGATAACAGAAATATATTGGCTTCTAGAGTATTGTAGTTGGCAAAGTTTTAATGTGTTAACTTTCTCATCCCTCTAATTTCATTCAATTACTTCTCATTTGGACCTTAGCAAAAATGGAGAACAACTGTTTATTGTTATCTGCTTGCAATTCTTTCACTTATTTGAGAACTATTGAATAATCCATCAGAATCTCTTCCTCAGAATTAATTAAAGCAATCATCACTGCTTTTTGCTAGTTCATTCCGTGAGTGACAATTACTATGTACTGAGACAAATACGAAAATCCCTTTTCTACAAGCACAGAATATAGTAGCCTAAGGATAGAGAGCAATGTATATGAGAAAAGATATTATATTTACATAAATTTGCATAATATTATATGTAATTATACATAAAATACATTTATTCATACATATTAAAACTGTTCTCACATAAGGAAAATTACACCAAGTACTATGAGGAATATACAAAGTACTATGGAATTATAGAGACGGGGAATCTTTGAAAGCTCAGTGGATGACATGGATTATAAAGTGGATATTGAGAATCATGTAGAACTTATGAAAAAAGCATATGCCAATCTAGCAAAGGGCAAATAGACTTTAGGGACTGGAGTTTCAGCCACATACTGTTAACAGATAAGACATAGTATATTTAGAGGTCAAATTGTAAAGAAGTCTAAATGCCTAAATGTGGAGTTTGAATAATTGAAGTTCTGAGCATGTTCAAAATTGAACTTTGGGAAAACCGAAAACAATGTGAAGAATGGATTGAAAGGGCTGAGTAATTTGAGCTAGGAAGACGATTCAGAGACTGTGAATTCAGAAAATGGGAAATGAGAGTGAGGACCTGAAACTGAGTCAATGAGAAAAGAAAGGGATGGAGGAACACATAAGAATTTCAGAAGTGAACACTGTAGAAGGTTGGTGGCTGATAGAATGGCCGGAGTGATGGAAAGGGAGACAGTATAACCACAGTACATACAACAAAGAAATAATTAGCCATCAACTGATTTTTGACAAAGAAGCAAAGGCCATACAATGGAGCAAAATAGTCTCTTCAACAAATGGCGCTGGGGGATTTCCCTGGTGGCGCAGTGGTTAAGAATCTGCCTGCCAATGCAGGGGACATGGGTTCGAGCCCTGGTCCGAGAAGATCCCACATGCCACGGAGCAACTAAGCCCATGCGCCACAACTACTGAGCCCACGTGCCACAACTACCAAAGCCCGTGCGCCTACAGCCTGTGCTCCACAACAAGAGAAGCCACCGCAATGAGAAGCCCATGCACTGCGACAAAGAGTAGCCCCCGCTCGCCGCTACTAGAGAAAGCCCGCGTGTAGCAATGAAGACCCAACACAGCCAAAAATAAATTAAAAAACAAAAACAAATGGTGCTGGAATAACTGGGCATCCACATGTTAAAAAAAAAAAAAAAGAATCTAGACACAGAACTTACACTCATCACAAAAATTAACTCAAAATGGATCATGGTCCTAAATGTAAAAATGCAGAACTATAAAACTCCTAAAAGATAACCCAGTTAAAAAATGGGCCAAAGACCTTAACAGATGCCTCGCCTAAGAAGATACACAGATAGCACATAAGCATATGAAAATATGTTCCACATCATATGTCAACAGGGAAATTCAAATTAAAACAATGAGATACCACTAAACACCTATTAGAATGACCAAAATCTGGAACACTGACAACACCAAATATTTGTGAGGATGTGGAACAACAGGAACTCTCATACGTTGCTGGTGGGATACAAAATGGAAGACAATTTAGTGGTTTCTTACAAAAGTAAACATACTCTTTCCATATAATCCAGCAATCATGCTCTTTGGTATTTACCCAAAAGAGTAGAAAACTTATGTCCACACAAAAGCCTGCAAGTGGGTATTTATAGCAGCTTTATTCGTAATTGCTGAAACTTGGCAGCAACCAAGATGTCCTTCAGTAGGTAAATGGATAAACTATGGTACATTCAAGCAATTGGATTTCATTAAGCACTAAAAAAATGAGCTATTAAGCCATGACAAGACATAGAGGAACCTTAAATGCATATTCCTAAGTGAAAAAAAGCCAATCTGAAAAGGTTACATACTGTATGATTTCAATTATATGACTTTGTGGAAAAGGCAGTAGTGGTTGCCAGGGGAGGGCAGGGGAAGGATGAAAAAGCAGAACACCGGGAATTTTTAGGGCAGTGAAAATCCTCTGTATGATATTATGAGTATGTATATACGTCACGATACACTTGTCCAAGCCTATACAATGTACAACACTGAGAGTCAACCCTAAGGTAAACTTGAATTTGGGTGATTAGGATGTGTCAATGTAGGTTTACCCTCAGTAAAAACTATACCATTCTGGTGAGTGATATTGATGATGGGGGAAGCTATACCTGTGTGGCGGCAGTGGTGGAGGAGAAATCTCGGTACCTTCCTCTCAACTTTGTTGTAAACCTAAAACTGCTCTTAAAAAAAAAGTCTTAAAAAAGAAATAATTAGTCTAAACTATAAATAGCTTCTAAAAATCAATAAGAAAAAGTTGAAGGCTCCATAAATAATTACATAAAGGATATGAACTGCCAATTTAAAAAGAGGAAAACCAGTGTTTTATATTGACATTTTAACTGTATTAGTATGATGTTAATTAAAAGGAATGGTTTGCCTTCAAAATCAGTAACTAAAATATATATATACTGTTTAATGCTGATAAATGTGTAGATAAACGAGCCCATTCCCACATTGCTAATGGGGGTGTATTGGTAAAATTAATAACTTACATCAAAACCCAAAAATATTTATAATGTTGGATCTATTAATTCCACTTCTAGAAAATGATTCCTTGTTAATAATTTGAAATAATGAAAAATATTCATGTATAAAATGTTTAAAACAACTCAATTCATAATATTGAAATATTTAAAATAATGTGAATCTCTAGTAATAAGGAATGGTAAAGTGAAATATCACATGTAACATTAAAATTATGTTCCTGAAATGTTCTTAATGACAAGAGAAAAATGTATGTCAACATTTAGTAAAATCTTAAATTTAAAAAAAGGTCTTAGAGAAGCAGAGAAAAGGAGTAAGCAGAGTGATATCAAAAGGTTCAGATGGTTATGAGATGATGAGGTTACAGGTGGCTATTTCTGTGCTCAGACTTTACAGTATTTTCCAGTTTCTTGAAAAACCATACACTGTTTTTAAGTCAGAAAAACATGTAAAAATTGTAGAAATTGTAGAAAGACATCTGTCAAAGATGTCAAATCCTACAGAGAGCAAGGGCAGTAGAGTACATTGGCCAAGAAGAAAGTCATTGGCGACTTTCAGGTGAGAGTGTGAACAGTCCTGGATGTGGAAGGAGAGCAGTGCACTTAGTAGAAATTCGAAGAAGTGTTGGAGGGAGTTAGTGCAGACAGTGGAGGGGCTCTGCACACCACAAGTCCTGTACACAAGTAAATATTAAAGTTGACGGCCAAGGAAGGGTTGCAGATAGAATGGGACCTGGAGGAGAAAACAGAGTTCAATGAAGGTTTCTTTTTAAATAAATAATGTTTAAGAATGCACGTCATATAACGCTGGAGCACAGTCCTAGAAAAAAGCATCAAGGCAACAGGTACTAAATATAAAGTCTTCTTGTGTGTTCTCAGGTATTATTTATAGTAATTGTATTTATTGAATTCAGTCAATTATCTAGTAGAGAAAGAAGTCCATGCATTTATAAATTAGACATATTTCCTTTTTTTTTTAAAAAAAATAAATAAACTTTACAAGTTTGGGTTTTTGCTCCAAAATTTCAGGCATGGATTCTTTTATCATTAGATCTTAAATGATCTCTTTTTTGCATTTCATTGACAGAGCTGAGAATGAAAAAATAAATATATAAATGAGACCCGCAACCTTTCAATTTCTTCCATATGACTAAAATGTAGATTTTATCATTTGACTGATAAACCATCTTGTGAGAAGTCTGGCTTTCTCAATCAATGTAGCTGTATGTAATGTCTTGGAATGTCCGTCAGTCACCAGATAATTTGTTAACGTTCTCTGTTTGACAAGCATAGTTCCAGCTATGTGCTGGAAATACACTGCTGGATGAGGCCAAGGGTTCTGGTCTTACTGGAGTTTACAGTCTATTGGAAATAGGAGTACTAAACAAATAAGTGTGATTTGTTTATACTAAACAAGTAAGTATAAGTGTGAGGAATATAGGTTTCTACAGAGGGGGTGCACTTTGCTGTAGAGAATTGAGGAAATAATATTTAAACTGGAGTCTGAGGAATGAGTAGAAGTCATAGGCCAAGCTGGCAGAAGAGTGTCAGTGAACCAAATATATAAAGGGCCTAAGGCAGAAGGAAACCTGAAGCATTGTCTCACGGAGAGAATTCTGGCAGGTTGGGAGTGGGAGAGATGAGGCTGGGTATAGGCAAAAATGAGTCATGAAGTCTCATACACCATGGTAAGAACACAGCATTTAAATGGAAAGGCAACAGGAGTTCCCTGAAAAGGTTGAAGTTGGGAAGTCATACGGTCAGATTATGTTTTAAAAACATCTTTCTGGCTACACTGAAGGGCAGAGTGTGGATGGGCCGTGGTGGGCAAAGTTGATGTGAGAAGAATGAGATCATTCTCTCGGAGAAAGATGAGGCAAGCGGCCTGGATTGGGGGGTTGTCAGTGGGGATGGAGAGAAGAGCAGGGGTTTCAGGCGAATGTAGGAGACAGCTGACAAAATTTGGGTCGGTGCTGTTCCACGGTAATATAAGGAGATCCACATGTATAATTTTAAGCTTAAAGGGAAAAATGTGAAATTAATTTTCATGATATATTTAATTTAACCCTATATCCAAATTTTATCATCCCAACACATATCAATATATAAACTATTAATGAGATACTTAATAATCTTCAAAATCCAGAGTGTAATTTACACTTATAAAACTTTCAATTTGGACTAGCACTCTTCAAGAGTCCTACAGCCACATATGGCTAGTGGCTAAATATTTGGAGGAGCTGTGGGTTCAGATCCTGACTCTGATGCTTGTCTTGGTGACTTTTACAATCCTCCAAAAACTGGCAGCCTGCTCTGAATACCGCATTGCATCATTGCATGATTAAATGAAGTAATGCACATGAAAGTGAATGATGTTCAGTAAAGGATCGTTCAATATGAAAAACTGGTAGTTGCCCATCTAGCCATTATCTTTATGATGCTAAAATAAGGGGCAATCTATTCAATTCACTGAGGAAAAATAGACCGATTTTTTTTTTATAAAGATGGAAAACAGAGACAATCGGTTGCTTACTACAAATAAATCCTAATTTATAATCGTTGGCATGGATTGTATCCTTAGGTAAGTGGTAGGCAATAAACAAGCAGGATGGTGAATCTTAAAATTATGTTTAATAGTTTTGCTTTAGAAAACGTGACCTACTGGGGCACAATAAATTGTAACATAACATCCTTTTTCGTGTTCTGTAAGTTTTCATGGACAACTCTTTTAATGTGTGTGAATGCATTAAATTTCTAGCAAACACTACAGAAAATCCTGTTATCACTGATATTTGTAATGTTTCTGTGAAATGATTTATTTTAGAAACTAAGAGTTTCCTTACTTTTGGTAGGGGTCACAGAGAATGCTCAGCTTGCTTTTGATTATACCTACCTGGTTGAGGAATTAAAATAGTTAACACATCAAACCAATTTTCAAATGCTTTCCGCTTTTTAAATGTGTGGGAATTTTCCCATGGACATGTCAGAGGAGAATTTTGCTCAAGGCAACTGATTAATGAATCACATGATTCTCTAGGCAGCTTCTCTATCACAGACTGAACTTCTGTAGCTGGAGCAGCATAATTGAACTGTGAGCTGCATATTGGGGAGATACCTGTTTTTGTCCCTCTACTCTATTTTCCAAATTGCAGGCGGTAATTATTTCAAAATACTATTCTGATTAAGCCATTTTTCCACTTAACACATGGCAACGACTCCTCATGCTTTTACATTAAGACCATAGTCTCTAAGGTGGCCCACATGACCCTGCACAGTACACCCACCTCTCTGTATTCATCTTGCAACTTGTCCCTTACATATCTGCTCCTCCTTCCTGCCCCTCATCCTACACTCCTTGTTCTCAGCATTTCAGCCACAATGGCCTTCTGTGGTTCATCAGTGATACATTAGTTCCTCCTGCCAGGGCCCTTTCATAAATGGTTTCCTGTGTTTGGAATAATCTGTTTCCATTCATCACCCTTTGCCTTTCATTAAATTAGATTTTTCATTTTGCAATAATTCTAGTTTCACATGATGTTTAAAGAAATAATACAGACATATTCTCTGAAACCTTTATTCAGTTCCCCAAAGGTAACATCTTGCAAAAGTGTAGTTGAATATCACAACCAGGATATTGACATTGATACAGTCAAGATCTGGAACATTTTCATCACCACAAAGATCCCTAATGTTGCTCTTTTATAACCACATTATCTCCCTTCCAGTGCTCCCACTCCTACTAACCTCTGCAACCACGATCTGTTCTCCATTTCTATAATCTGTAATTTCTAGCATGTTGAATAAATGGAAACATCACATATGTAATCTACTGGGGTTGGCTTTTTTACTCAGCATAATTCTTTGGGGATTCATCCAGGTTGTTGTAAGGTGTCAATAGTTCAATACTTTTTACTGAGATGTGCCTGTTTTTTTAACCATTCATCCACTGAGGGACATCTAGATGCTTCCAATTTTGTACTATTATGAATAGAGCTGCTATAAACATCTGCATACCTGTTTTTGTGTAAACATAGATCTTTACTTCTCTGGGATGATTGTCCAGAAGTATAACTGCTGGGTCACATGGTAGTTACATGTTAAGGTGTTTTCTTTTGTTGTTATTGTTGTTTTTAACCTGCCAAACAGTACCAGAGTGGCTGCAGTGTTCTTCATTACCACCAGTAATATAACATTATCCAGTTTCTCTGCATCCTCACCAGCATTCAGTCTTGTCATTAATTTTTATTTTAGTCATTCTGATAAGTGTTTAGTAGTATCTCACTGTGGTTTTAATTAGCATTTCCTAATGGCTAATGATGTTAAATAACCTTTCATGTGTTTATTTGCCATCTGTATGTCTTCTGTGAAATGTTTCTTCACGTCTTTTGCCCATGTTTTAATCAGATTGTTTGATTTTGTACTGGTGAGTTTTGAGAGTTCTTTATTCTAGATATTTTGTTGGATATGTGGCTTGATTCTCCTGCTCTGTAGCTTGTCCTTTCATCTTCTTAATAGGGTCCTACGCACAGTAAAAGTTTTTATTTTTAATGAAGTCCACTTACTAATTTTTCCTTTTATGGATCATGTTTTTGGTATCAAGTCTAACAACTCTATCTAGTCCATGATATTGAAGACTTTCTCATTTTTTTTTTCTAAAAGGTTAATAGCTTCACATTTTACCTTTAAGTCTTTGATACATTCTGAGTTAATTTTGTGTTAGCAGTAAGACTGAGATAAGGTTTATTTTATTGCCTAGATATGTCATTGTTTTGGCAATAAGTTGAAAGACCACCTATCCTCCCTTGAATTGCTTTTGAACTTTTGTCAAAACATCAGTTGGGGATATTTGTGTGCATCTATTTCTGTGTCCTCTGTTCATTTCCATTGATCTGTGTATCTATTTGTCTAGCAATACCACACAATCTTGATTACTGCAGCCATAGAATGTCTTGAAATTGGGTAGGTGGATTCCTCCTATTTTATTGTTCTTTTACAAAATTGTTTTAGCTATTTTAGTTTCTTTGCCTCTTCATATACATTTTAGAATAATATTGTCTAGATCTATGAAAACAATCTTGCTTAGGTTTTGATATGAATTGCATTATAGCTGTATGTCAATTTGAGAAGAACTAATATCTTTACTATGTTGAGCCTTCCAATCCATGAACATATATGTCTTCATTTTTTTAGACTTTCTAATCTCTCTCATCAGTTGTGTAGTTTAAACACACAAGTCTTGTACATGTTTTGTTGGATTTACATCTAAAATATTTCATTTTTTAAAAGCTATTTTAAAAAGTATTGTGTGTTTAATTTTGTTGTCCACATGTTCAATTGCTAGCATATAAATATACAACTGCCCTCCTACATTCTTTTAGCCACAAATTCTGTTTTCTTTCATATGAGAATGGGTTGATTTCTTCTTCATTCATGCCTACTTTCACTGGGCATAGAATTCTGGGTTGGCATATCTTTTCTTTCAGCACCTGAGAAATATCCTGCCACTTCCTCTGGCTTCTATGGGAGCTGATAAGGAATCTGCTGTTATTTTGTTTTTTTCTCTATAGGTAAAGTGGCATTTTTTTTCTCATTACATTCAAGATTTTTCTTTGTCTTTAGTTTTCAGAAATTCAATTATAATGTTTCTTGGCATGAGTTTCTTTGTTTGCTTATTTGTTTTTTTCTGTTTGGGTTTCACTCAGTGTTGAATCTGTAGGCTTATGTCTCTTGCCAAATTTGGAAGCTTTCATCCAGTACTTTTTCAGCCCTGACCCCTTGCTCTTCTCCTTCTTGAACTCTCCAGTCAAGAATATTAGCTATTTTGTTGCAGTTCCACAGGTTTTCAAGGCTCAGTTCATTTTTTTTCAGTATATATTTCTCTGTTTTTCACATTGTATAATATCTATCTTTCTAACTTCCATTTCATTAATCTTTTCTTTGTTCCCTCTATTCTGCTGTTGAGCCAATTACTAAGCTTTTAATTTCAGTTATTATATTTTTTTCAGTTCTAAATTTGCCATTTGGTACTACTTTATATGTTCTATTTCTTTGTTGAATATTTCTATTTCTTCAATGAAATTTTCTGGTTTTTTTTCATTTATTTCAAGCATGTTGGTAATTACATGTTGAAGCATTTTTATCACAGATGTTTGAAAATTGTTGTTAGATAATTCTAACATCTCTGTCATATCATTGTTTGGCATCTACTGATTGTCTTTTTCATCCAGTTTGAGATCTTCCCAGTTCTTGGCATGACTAGTAATTTTAAATTGAACTCTGGACATTTTCCTATTATCTTCTGAGACTCTGGATCTCACTGGGGAGTTTTGTCTGAACTTATTGCTGTTTCTGGGTTATCAGCTTCTCGTCTCCAAGTCTAAGATGTACAAGGTAGAAAGAAAACCCAAGGAACTTACTGTCATTCCTTGGGCCTTGTGGTCCCCAGCTCACTGCCTTCTTTTCTATACGTTTCAGAGCCTTCTGATGTTTGTTTAGTATATAATGTCCAGGAATTTTACTTGTACTTAGCATGAATAATAGGGAAAACTATGTTTACTCCATTTTCCCAGAAGTGGTTAGTGACCCTTGGCTTTTTAAAATATCCTTTGTTCTTTAGATTTTAGCTTAATATTCCTCCATCTGCAAAACATCCTCTCACTTCCCTTAGGACCTAAGTCATTTGAACATTAGAGACTCTCATAGAAGTATGCATTTCTCTTCTTCTTAGCATGTGTTTATAATAGAAATTTTAAATGAATTTGACTGATTATTTGATTAATGTTTCCTTAATTGGACTCTAAGAGTCATGTGTGTAGTGATCATGGCTGTGTTTTAGTTCTTATTTTATTCACAGTGCCTAGTAGTCTGCCTGGCATTAATAGTAGATTCTCAATAATCTTTGTAGAATGAATAAGGCAGTGCAATAAAGTAGAAAGGGCTTTAGTTTTGCAATTAAATTTTACCACTTTACTAGAAGTGTAATCTTTATAAGTCTTTTTTGTCCTTTACTTTCTATTTTCTCACATGTTGATATTAAGTGATATAACACGTAAAATTTTTCACTCAATTCATCGGGTGACACGATGACTTCCAATTTCCAATAGCTATTATTTCTCTTTTTCTGCTTTCTCTCTTTCTAGGAAGCTTCAGTTTTGCTTTTTTGTTTGTTTTACTTTTTTTTTTATTTTTTCTGTTTTTGGTGACAAGCACAGTGCCCAGGACATGATGGAAACTCAAAAATTATTGAATGGAATTAAATTGATATGCTTATTATTACTTAATGGAACTTATATGAGTTTTCTGATATAATATCACATACCTAGGAAAATGTAAATAAAAAGAATTAAAATTTATAGGGGGAAAGAATTTTGTTTAGAAGTGAAAAGCCGTTTTGTCAATAATTCACCTGTAAACCAGAAGAGTAGCAGGCTGAAAATAGTAAACACATTTCAAGGAAAGAGTACAAATATTTATGCTATAATAAATGCCACAGAAAGTTACAAGAACAAGTCCATTTGGAAACATAAAAAGAATGTGAACTGTGTTTAGAGGCCAAAAAGTCCTCTGAAAAAATAGATAAAAGAATTGTTGTCAAATGGAATCAGTTTGATCTCTTAGAGTCAGGAAAAGAGAACAAGGAAAAATGGACTTCAAAATAACATACTTGACACTGCTCATGGGAAAGAAAAACACAGAGAAAGAAAAGGGGTTCAAAGCCTTTTGCTGACCTTTTTTTCAGCAGATCAGGTCTGGGGCCTGGGTTTGCAGCACTGCCCACAGGGTGACTGTAAAGGGGTTATCCTTGGGGCTAAGAATGCCTATTGAATTTTGGACAGTGTGATATACACAGCATAGCAGATGGCCCATCTCCTAAGAAAGCTGTAATTTACGGTTGTAAGAAAGGAAGAGAAAATCACAAAGAAATCCAGAACATCTCTGTTCAGATGTGAATGAAAATGCTGACACAGTGAATGTGTATAAATGATGGCAAGTTTTTATTGAAGATATACTATGAGCTTGGTACTGCTCTATGAGCTTTACATGAATTAAATCATTTGCCCTATTATGACTGGTGTTCATACCATGACATCCATGTCGGGATATAGAGGTTACAACATTCTTGTAGGTTTATTAATACTATCTCTCTTCTCAGGTTGGAAGTTGGGAGATGATGTTTGGGATGGGAGAAGAGATACTTTACACTCCACTGCTATGCTTTCTGTTATGGGTAGAACTGTTCCCCCCAAATTCATATCCTGAAGTATTAATCCCCAGTACCTCAGAAAGTGACCTTATTTGAAAATAGGGTTGTTGCAGATGTAATTAGTTAAGCTGGGGTCACAGTGGAGTTGGGTAGAACCTAATTTCTGTTGTTTAAGCCACCCAGGTTGTGGCACTTTGTTTTGGCAGCCCTAGCAAACTAACATACTTTCCATGGAGCACTGACCTTCATAATTTTGAAGCTTATGTATCCTTTTGAAAATATAAATCGAACAATGGGAGTTCTCTCTTGAAAAATGCAAATAGCCACAATTTCAAGTACAATTTCCAAAGTTCACAGGTGTTCTGCCATCCATCTACAGATCTCACCCCCAGTCTCAGGTCAGACTGAGAACCTTTGTCCTAGAGTCCGTGTGACCTCACCTGACCCCTTTCTTAGGCGATGCCTCCTGAACACATGGCCCTGCACTGAACACTTCCCAATAAAAGAACCACTCTTTACTATGCGACAGTATCTTACAACAACAGAGGGCAATTCTGCTCTTAAGAGCTGGTCCAGTGGAGCTGTGACTCACATCAGTGTATTCAACTTAGAGATACCATGGGCCTTACCACAGTCCCCTGCTAAAGCACACAGCTGCTTTTCTATGTCCTTTTTCTTGTTTTAAATTAAAACAATCTTTCTCTTGTAATTGCTACATGTAATTTATAGGGCAAGTATAGAAACAGGAAGAGGAAGCTGTTGCTGTTTGGGCGTGCTGTAGGGAAAGAACTTGAGCTCAAAGGGACTACTTCTATTTATATTTAAAACTCCAAATATAATTTTGGGGCCTGTGGGGTAAAAAGAAAAGCAAAGAGACTGAGGAAGTGGTTCTCAGAGGGAGCCAAAAACTTACTCTGCATCCTTCACCCTCTACTTGGCACTGTGAGTGTTTGCACATATTCTGGATCTCGCAGAGTATGTTCTGTGTGCATGAGGCTGAAAGGCTTTATGAAGAGAAATGTAAGAAGCACCTGCCTACATCCTTCTCTGTGTGTGTTTGTAGCTGTGTCTTGCTGTCTAGAGGCTGGCTTTCTCCTCCTGCTCAAATAAGACATATCTCTGTTACTGTGGTGAAAACTCTGGGAAACTCAGTCTGTCTTCTGTTGTCATTTGCTAGACCCAGAGAGAATTGCCCTCACCGGGGCTCCATGCTGTCCTTGAAGAATGTCTTTTACCTGTGTTTATATGATTTTTCTCTGTCATTTGCTTTGCGGAAGAGATACCTTGTCTCGATATTGCCAATGCCCCTCATATATCGACTCACAAGAGTGAGTCTGTGTTTTTCAGCTGTCATTATTATCTTCAAACAAACTTTCAACACAGTCTGGCAGATGATCTGGTCTGCACGTGGAGTGAAATTTCAGAAAGCCTGGTGGCACCTGGTATCTGCTGCCACAGAATGGAGGGATCATCATTTGGGATTCTTCCTCTCGTGCTGCTCTGCCCCAGTACTGGACTCTCTGTCTGGAATGATCAATTACTTGTGCCTGTGGAAATCTTGCTCACGTTTAACCACCTGAGGCACACGCCACCTTCAGGAAGCTAGATCTCTCGACTGCGTGAGATTTTGACATTTCATGATTTTCCTTAGGTCATAGTATGATACTTAGGGTGAATCTGTCTGCCCCTGAGATCATAAGGTCCTGAGGACAATGCCTGGCCTTATTCATTTTGCATTCTCCCTCAGTACTTCACACATGATGCTCACAACAGAGTGCTTTGGGATTGTTATTCCTGAAGCCTTCTAACACCTGGCTCTGCCACTTAGTCTTCCGGCATTAATCAGAATTTCGGCTGGCTTTTGAATTTGAGGTAGAAGGTACTTTGGCGGATGCAAACTTGAAGAATGTAGGCAAAGGGACATCAAAAGAGATGCAAGTCACTATCATTTACGGAGATCTTACAGAATGCCTTGAAAATGTAGTAGGAATTTATAAGACAGGAAAATAGAGAGTCAGGGAGCAAGTTGAAATGGGGACATTTAGCATAAGTTAAAGATTGTAAAATATTTAGATGGATATAGCAGTTTGCTTTCAAGGAACTTAAAGGAATTACAGTAATATAGGCACAGGTCAATCTCTTGCTATAAATTTTATAGCAGAAACAACATAATGCCTGAAATCAAGTGAGAATTCAGTTATTTGTGGGATGAAGACGTGATGTACTTGGAGCTTTGGAAGAAAGAGGGTTGATTAAAGAAGACCACTGGCCTGCCAGAGGATGGTAGAAAGCCAAGACTCATTTCTAGACTTTAGCCTTACTCAACTTAAGGAACATACACAGAGGAGAAGGGTGGAAAACAGTGGTGAGAGTTAATCAGATTATGAATCGGGTGAAAAGATAGATATGATGTTAGTATAAATGCAAATTATTGGCCCCTGGCTGTAATCGGCTTAGTTGCAGAGGCAGCACCGCTCCCCTCCCCAAAACTTGAGTTTTAGATATGCTGTAATCTAACAAATCTGATAGTAGGAAGTTTTTTATAGTGATAAGAACACTTAAAATGAGACTTACCCTCTTAATAAATGTTTAAGCTTACGATACAGTGTTGCTAATTATAGCCACAATGTTTTACAGCATATATATGGAACTTAATCATCTTGCATAACTGCTTCTTAAGACATGCCTCAGGCTGCCTTAAATCAAGATAGCCATCCCTTCCGTTAGGCCTCTCACTGGAAAAAATGAACACTTTGAGTAATTCACAGTGAGTAACCCTAAAATTAGACTGATAGTGTTCTTTTTCCCTGGATGTAATGCAGAGTGAGTACAAAAGTGTGTACAGGAAGTTGTATATATTGACAGAAAATTATAGTGAGAGTGGAGAAGCGAAACAGCCCAGCTTACCATCATTTGTTCGGTAAATATTTATCCGAAACTAACTACGTGTCAGTAAATATCCCTGTGGTGGGAAACACATTGGTACGTTTGGGGAATAATAAGGGCGATTTGGCTCAGAGCAGTAAAAAAAATGGGAGAACAGGATAGTAGGAGATAAGATCTGAAAGGTGGCCTGGGCCAGATCAGGAGGCAGTAAGCAGCTGGGTTTTATTCTAAGTGTGATGCCTGGACCCTGGAACCTTCTGAGCAGAGGGGTGACATAACCGGATTTAGTTTTTACAGGCTCTGTCGGCCTGCTCCATGGAGAATGAAGTGTGGGAGGGCAGGCACAGAAGCAAGCCGAGGCTGCTGCATTTGCTGAGGTGAGAGTTAATGATAACACACAAGGATGGTGGCAGGGGAGGCAGCAACCGTGACTGGTTTAGAAAATGTTCTGATATACATAAGCTGACAAGACTTGCTGATAGATTTATTGCAGGGGAGACGGAAAGAGAAGTCAAAGATGGCTTCTGGGTTTTCAGACTTAGCAACTGAGTCAGTTAAAGACCACTGGAAGGAGCAGGCTCTGGAGGGGTGATTAAGGCTGCTGCTTTGAGCAGACGCTTAATAGACACCCGGTGGAAATGATGAGTAAGCTACTGGATATGAGCCTGGGATTCAGGGGGAGGTCAGGGCTGGATATATACCTTTAGTAGTCATTAGCAGAGAGATGGTATTTGCACGCAGGGTCTGGGTGAGACCGTAAGGAAGAGTGTTGATAGAAGAGGAGATGGACCCCTGGACTGAGTCTCATGGCACTCTAGTAATTAAAAGCAGGAAGGAGAAAAGGAGCAAGCAATGAAGGCTGAGAAGGAGAGGCTGCTGAAGAAGCAGAAGCATTAGGAGGGTAGATGTCAAAAACAAGAACATGTCCAATGCTGCTCACAGGTTGAGAAAGGTGAAGTTGGAGAGGTCACCACGGGCGGGGCACGGCAAGATAAAGGGGCTGACAAATTGAAGTGCGTCGAGTGGATGGTAAGAAGTGAGGAAACTGAAATAACTATTTCAACTAGCTTTAGCTATAGAGGGAGCCGTAGATGGAAACAGGGAAGCTTCACCTATTGTCACAGGAGGGAAGGTGGAATTTAAGGGTATGGATGCAGGGAAAGGTTGACTTGATTTTGAAAACAAGAAGTTGTTATTTTCACGTTACAAGAAAAATGGAAAACAACTGTATTTTTTCCAAAAGCATTCGTCACCATATTTGCTGCCCGATGAGATGTTAGATCACAGAGGAATGAAAACTGCGGTAGGGCTTGTGAATATTCACTTGGTGTAAATTTGTTTTCATGTTTCACGTTCATACACAAGTTGTTTAAATCAGTCATTTCAGTTTTCAGAAAAGCTTTCTAATCAATTCTGTATAGAAAAGTAAATAATACAAGAACATTTTAAATTGCTGTTTGGCATCAACGTGAAATAAAATTATGCTTTGGTTACTCTCGTCTGTCCCAAGAGTCTCTCTAGAAGTATAAAAATACAATAGTGGAATATTCAGTGAATAACAGGTATTTCTACAAATGGTCATGCTTCTGAATTGTTATGTATTGCAGTAAGCATAAAGAAATAAACAAAACCCAGCTTGCTCTGGTCAGTCTTTGCAACATTCAGAATTTTAATGCTGTGTTTGCCTCTGCTTTGCTGATAACAGTGGACTAGGAATTTAGCTATTCTATGACCACTCAAATATATGAAATCGTTGACAAGGGACCAGTATTTTAAGAGCTCAGTGTCCTCTTAATGAAGCGGTGTTAATACATTTTCTTCTAATTTCGGTATCATAGTAAAATATATGTAACATGAAATTTACAATGCTAACCAATTTAAATGAAGAGTTAAGTGGTATTAAAGACATTCATACTGTTGTGCAACCAACACCACCATCCACATTCAGAACTCTTTTCATAATAATATGGAATGTTTCCTGAATTTCCTGTATGACATCGTTGAGCAGGTGTCATGCTAATCTTCTCTGTATTGTTCCAATTTTAGTATATGTGCTGCTGAAGTGAGCACTGGTACACATTTTAACGAAAACACTTATTTACATAAAGAAGAAAAAATTATAGAGACTGTGAGTCTGAAAGACAAGCAAGATCCATTTAATGACTATTGTAAAAAAAAGGGCTTTGATCAATTCTATAATGCTCCCTATCAGAGTACTGAGGCATGGAAGGTGAGTAAAATACCTTCTGATTCTACACGCAGAGACAGAATATAGGGATAGGTTATCTGATCCAAAATGATCATTGCTGTATTTTCCAAATTTATCTGGTTGAAAATGAAACAATTGAAAAGTGATTAAATCTAGATTAAGTGAGTTCTTAATAAATGCCAGGCACTATGCTAAATAATGCACAATGCATTGTCCAGCTTAATTAAAAAAGAATGCAATGAGGTAATTCCCTTATTTTCATTTTAAAGATAGTAAAACTAAGATTCAGAAATAGTAGTATAATTAACTACACATGGTCTTACAACCAGTAAGCTATGGGTGAAAGACATGGCTCTGGGTCGGCCTGCCCATACAGCCCTTGCTCTTAATCTCTGAGATCTGTTGTGTCTATTTTGAAGTGATGGAAGACCACATCTGCCCCCCACTTTTTCAATTTATGGTCTTAGACAGCCTCCACAAACACATCCTGTTCTTATGAACACATCCTGTTCTCATGAACACATTAGTTTTGCTTGTACAATCACATATATGCTGAACAATGATACTTACCTCACCCAAGTTTAGAGTTGAACTCTATTATCTCTAAGTGTTTTACAAGCAAACATTTTCTCGAGAGCTACAATCAAGATTTATAGTTGGGAGGATTGAGAAAGATTTCATCAACATTCTCTGGTGCAGTTTCTCTGTACTCATGTTCGTAATTTGCTGGCTTTGAAATTAGAACATCTCTTGAAATAAAACTGCTGTGCCAGAAGACACCATTTAGAATTCCATTACAGCCCTGATGTACAAACATTCCTGCATCTACATTTTGATCCCAACACCTGTTATGCACTAAGAGATATATCTATTTCCAGAATTTTCCCTAGTGGAGCTTTATTATCACCCACTATCTAATTCAGGAAGCCCTTAAATATTTGTCAGCCGTTGGTGAGGTTTCTGCTTGTTTTATTTAGACTTTGTTTGTGGGCTTTCCTCACACAGCGCTCCCACTCCTGTTATTTTTTTTTTAATTTATTTTTAATTTTATTTATTTTTGGCTGTGTTAGGTCTTCGTTGCTGCACGCGGGCTTTCTCTAGTTGTGGCGAGCGGGGGCTACTCTTCGTTGTGGTGCACGGGTTTCTCATTGCGGTGGCTTCTCTCGTTGTGGAGCACGGGCTCTAGGCGCGCGGGCTTCAGTAGTTGTGGCTCGCAGGCTCAGTAGTTGTGGCTCTCAGGCTCAGTAGTTGTGGCTTGCAGGGTCTAGAGCGCAGGCTCAGTAGTTGTGGCACACGGGTTTAGTTGCTCCGCGGCATGTGGGATCTTCCCAGACCAGGGCTCGAGTCCATGTCCCCTGCATTGGCAGGCAGATTCTCAACCACTGCGCCACCAGGGAAGCCCTCCACTGCTGTTATTTACTAGCAACTCTCTGTTGTGGAAAGAGCATGGTTTTAGAAGACACCCCTGACCCTGGTTTGACTTTGACTCCTCCACTTATTGTACATAATGCACAATTATGTTCAACTATTTTTGATTTCTAAGATTACAGACATAATTTTAGATTTACTTATGATCAAGTAAAGATGTATACGGTTGAGTGAAAAAATATTTCATGTTTGCTGGGGGGAGCAGTAGAGGGGATTGGTAAAGGGCTTTAATTTTACCCGAACCAATCCAAGTGGTAAAAGAAGCTGGTCTGGGTGAGCTCCGTGTTCTTCTCAGCTGTCCTTCCTTCCACATTCCCTCTGTTCTCTTGCCTGAGCCTCCCCCAGCAGACCTGACCAGCCATAGGCACCAGCCCATAGTTCAGGTTAGATGCACGTGGGCAGGAGGGTAGAAGTAGGGGATGACTTTCCTAATCCCTTTCCTTTACTCCCCTCCTTACAACCTGGATTCTGTGCTGCTGGAAAATGTATCCCAGCACTGAGGCCCTCAGACAACTTTCCCGTTTCAGAAGCCAGGCTGGCTTTTCTCTTCATTTACAATTTTGTCAATTCTGAGGAATTGTTCTTTATTTATTTAAGAAAATGTGGTATATACATACAATGGAGTACTATTTGGCCTTCAAAAAGAAGGAAATTTCTGCAATATGCTATCACATGGGTGAATCTTGAGGACATTATGCTAAGTGAAATAAGCCAATCACAGAAAGACAAATACTGCATGAATCCACTTATATAAAGTAAGCCAAATTCATAGAACTAAAGAGTGGAATGGTGGCTGCCACGGGCTGGCAGGAGGAGGGAATGGGGAGTTACTAATCTATGAGCATAAAGTTTCAGTTATGCAAGATGAATAAGTTTTAGAGAGCTGCTGTACAATGTTGCACCTGTAAACAACAAATGCTGTATTATACACTTATAAATTTGTTAAGAGGCTAGTCCTCATGTTAAGTGTTCTTGCCACAATAAAATAAAATTAAAGAAAAAAATAGCTGCTTTTTAAATCTAGAGTTCCAGTGGAGAAGGCTAGATTGCACTTGAGTTATGCTTAAACTTCCAAAATGCTTCTGGGCTCTCTAATCTGGCAATTTTTCATCCCCACCATGTAATTTAACTGTGTGGCGCTGAAGAGCTGACTTTCTGGGGCTTGCTGTGCTCTTTTAGATTATGTTACCCAGAAAAAAATCCTGACCAAGTACCATAAACAAAATACATCTTAAAATCAGGGTTATTGCTTAAATGAATAAACTTTTGAATGCGTAAAGATATATGATATTTCGCATGTTATCATTTAGGAGATGAAATACTACTTTGAAGTTTGAGTTTCCTTTTTCCCCCCTAACTTTCACTTACTTTCTGAAGTTTGTGCCCAATAGTATTCTTGATAAAGCAGACACTGTTTCTTCAACATGAGCAATTCTCAGTGTTTTCAGCTTCTAATTTTGTTGCCTCAATTTTAATTGTAATTTGTGTTTTCTGAGCCAGAATTGTTTCAAATGAGCACAAAAGTTTCCATTGTTTGGTGTCTTACAATATGAGTGCGCCTGCGTTGCAATCATTAAAAGCCTCACATGGGTCGATTTTGTTATTGTCCCCCTGGGCCCCCGCCACCCCGCCTTTTTTTTTTTTTACATGAGTAAGCTAAGAAGAAGCAACTATTTTAACAATTTATTTAAATAGAAAATGAGTGACTATGTGTCTCCTAGAAAGATGGTCAGATGTGTTTTTAAATTCTGACTGCTACAAGTAAATTTAGCCACAGTGCATTGCTTTCTGAATGCTTCCAGAATGGAACACTGTGCTTTGATTGTTGCTTTGGGAGTCTCATTAAGACTCTAAAAGGTCAAAGGAGTAAGGACTGGAGCAAAATATGTTCACTTACAATACACACAGCACAATCAAAATGCAGAAATCAGCTACGTACATGATGTGTCTCTACCAGAGTATTCGTATAATAGAGAACCCTGTTCTTGTCTAAATGGTTGCATTTATTCTACCAAATATCTACAATGTTGTTACTAGTGGAGAAACATTTCAGATTACCAATTGTTTGCTTCATAAACTAATTTCTGAACAGAGGATGATGTTGGAATCAGATATGTTTGCCATAAAATGAAATCTCTATCTCCATAGGTTTTCCTGTCTTAAGAGACAGACATTTTTCCTAAGGCCTCTGCTCTAACACACACTTTAAAAATTTCATGAGGTGAAGACAGAATGCAATGATTTTGGCCCCTGGAAAATTGCCTTTGAAGGAGGACATCAGATTTTGACAAAGAATACATTAAGAATACAAACTAACTTAAAACTCAGTTTTCCCAGAAGTCTGCTCTAGCTTGAAATTTAATTATCTCAGGTACATTTCAGTAATTTGTTTCTGCTGGTAATAGGAGATTATTTTCATGCGAATGTGATGATACCCTATAGAGGAATTGGTGGGAGTTTTCCTTTAATTTGAATTTAGCCTTTAATGTTTTCCTTCTCTAACATATTAAGAGGATAGCATAATTTTAAACACCTTGCTACTTGGTTTTCCACATTCCATATTTTAGCTTTTATTTGCTTTGGCTCTTGAATATCTCAAAAATTATAATGAAGTAACCTCAGAAGTTTCCTTTTTGTGTCCATAATTGATTGCTATAGTACTTAATATTCTTATAAGGATTAAGAACTACCATATTTCAGGGAGTGGTCCAGGTACTAACAATTCAACAGTGAAATACAGATAAAAATCTCTTCCTGTATGGGCCTTTCATTTTCGTATGTATGTCTATACCCAAGTTTATCCTTTTTACCTCAACCTCCAGTAAAAATGCCAAAAATGTTCACCAATCTTAGAATTTTAAAGATTGTATAACTGTTTGAAGAAATCACTATGAATTATTTTCAGTCTGAGGATACAGTGTTCATGGTGCTCCCTGGAGGTGAGGACTAAATCAATGCTATTTAATGTTTTTATTAATGAATAAGATCAGTGATTTTTTTTTTTTTTTTTTTGGCGGTACGCGGGCCTCTCACTGTTGTGGCCTCTCCCGTTGCGGGGCACAGGCTCCGGACGCGCAGGCTCAGCGGCCATGGCTCACGGGCCCATCTGCTCCGCGGCATGTGGGATCCTCCCGGACCGGAGCACGCCACCAGGGAAGCCCAAGATCAGTGATTTTTAAATTGTGTCCTTTGGATCGCCAATGTCAGAATGCCTTCAGGTGGTGGTCACAGGCCCTGAGATCCACTTCACAGATCCTGATTCAGAATATCAAGGTGCAGGTCAGGAATCTGCATTCTTAAGTAGCAGTCTAAGTGATCCCTACACATGCTGAAGTCTAAGAATCAATTACTAATTTAGACAAAGAGCTGAAGAAAGTGAATCTTAAATTAGAAAATGACCACAAGCAATTGGACAAAAAGGCTTGACCCTTGTGTATTCTCAGTACATAAAGTGGTGCGAAAGGGCAAACAAGTTATTTTCTGAGGAACTGGCACCAGAATTTCTCCTAGAGAGAAGACTGTTTCTTGTTAAGGAAATACTTTGATGTCTGCTTGGAGAGAGAACATAAGCCTATGAGAATAAATGTCACCAAGGCACAAAGAGAAAACAAATTCAAAACAAGATTGGAGGTGCTGGGAAGGGGAGACTGAAGAGAGAAACAGAGAACCACACATCTTGGGGAGAGGCTGACCACTAATGGAAATGGCCTAAAAGGTGTCTAAGACTGAATTTTTAGGCATTTGTGTGGTTGTGATACAAACTCCTTTTTTCTTCCCAAATACTCACTGATGGCTGCTACACACACAAGAGCCTGATATAAGTGGTTTTCATGGGAATCAAATTAAATCGGTGGAGATCTGTGTTGAGATTAAAGAAGAGCGTGAGGATGGAGGAATACCTAAGCCACCAGAAGTTGAGCAGAAGATGGAGGATTAAGAAGGGAGAACTTAGGGTCTTCCCTGGTGGCGCAGTGGTTGAGAGTCCGCCTGCCGATGCAGGGGACACGGGTTCGTGTCCCGGTCCGGGAAGATCCCACATGCCGCGGAGCGGCTAGGCCTGTGAGCTATCGCCGCTGAGCCTGCGCGTCCGGAGCCTGTGCTCTGCAACGGGAGAGGCCACAACAGTGAGAGGCCCGCGTACCACAGTGAGAGGCCCGCGTACCGCAAAAAAAAAAAAAAAAAAAAAAGAAGGGAGAACTCAGCCAGAGAGCTGGGAGAAATGGCAGAGAATTTTCAGAAATTCAGAGGAAGACAATCATCTTCCCATTGAATGAGGAGTTGGGGGTTCAAGCTAATCGTATATATATCTTGAGGGGTAGCATGGCCCAAGTGGACACTGGGCATTATGTTTAGTTACTGTTTTATGGATTATGCCTTATCTTTTCGTCTAGGTTTTGAGTTTCTAGTTAGAGGAGTATTCTTGTCTTTTTTATCATTAATCACTTTTCTGCATGGTATATTTTGCACACTGTAGGCTGCCACGCATTTATTGAAATTTTTTTGTGCTAGAGTGAAAAGTGTAGTGGATTGTGAATGAAAAGTGTCTTAGATTTATGATATTTAGGTTATTCCCTTGTGGACCTTTTAAGTTCTGGGTCCTTAAGTCTTATAGACACTTGTAGAAAATAACTTGTCTATGCCTTTATTCCTAGAATGTCTGAGTTACTTGATATTTACTATTTCAATGGAATGAAATGGTCATTCCTTTAAAATAACATCTATAAACTACTTTTCTATGTGAAAATATATGATAGTTTAATTTCCTAAAGTTAGTTTAATTTCCCAGCAAGTATTTCAGACCTTATACATACTCTAAAGCCTTATGATTATTTTAACTTGGTGAGGTAAAAATTTGTGGCTAAGCTCATTACATTTTTAATGCTGGAAGTACATTTATTTTCCTATGACGATTCTAAATATTTAGAGTAATTATACTTGGCATCTAGAATTCTGTTGGAGGATGCATTAAAAAATACTACTTGGCACTTCTATGGGTAAAGAAATCAAAGCATAAGTAAGTAGGTAAAGCACAGAATGGCATTTTATCTTTGGAATTCTGGTCATAACTCTAACAGTAATTTCCGTGCTGTGAGAAATTCCCTTTAAACTTTTCATCTGCAAGAGAGTTTTCTGTTGAACTTACATATATTAGTTTACAAAAAAGACTTGAAATAAGTTACAATCATTCCTCAGTAACCCCAGTGGATTGGTTCTAGGACCCCTAGAGATACCAAAATCTGCAGATGCTCAAGTCCCTCATAGAAAATGGCATAGTATCTCCATATAACCCACACACATCCTCCTGTATACTTTTATCATCTCCAGATTACTTATAATACCTGACGCAATGTAAATGCTATGTAAATAGTTGCAAATAAATTTAAAGGCTATGTAAATAGTTGCTGAGCATGTGGCAAATTCAACTTTTGCTTTTTGGAACTTTCTGGATTTTTTTTCTTAAATATTATTGATCAGTGTTTGGTTGAATCCGAGGATGTGGAACCCATGGATACCAAGAACAAACTATATGCAAATAAGTCAGTGAGAATATATTTATGTTATGCTTTTATAACCAACCACCTTGTGTGGCAGGCAATATTATTTCCACTTTATACTCGAGTGTGGCAGGCAGGCAGGCTTTAGGGTGACCTCCAATGAGCCACAGTTCTCTCCTGATTATCTGAGTGTGGGCTGGACCTAGTGACTTATTTCTAAAGAACAGAATATGGAAAAAGTGATGGGATATTTTTCAAGATTAGTTACAAAGAAAAGGTAGCTGCCATTTTCCATTTCCTTTCTCTCTCTCTCATAGGCTTGCTCTGAAGGAAAGCAGCTGCTGTGTTGTGAGCTGCCCTATGGAGAGGTCCATGTGTTAAGGAACTAATATCTCCAGTCAATGCCCAATGAGGACCTGAGGACTGCCAACGGCCATACAGGTGAGGTGGTTTGGAAGTATATCCCGTAGAGCCTTGATATAACTAGACCTATGCTTTGATTATAGCTTTGAGAGAAAATGTGAGCCAGAGGCACCAGCAAAGCTGCATTTGGATTCCGGACCCAGAGAAAAATAGATAATAAATATTCATTTCTTTAAGCTGCTACCTTTTTGGGTAAATTGTCTTAGTCCATTCAGGCTGCTATCACATAGTACCACAAACTGGGTAGCTTATAAACAACAAAACTTTATTTCTCACAGTTTTGGAGGCTGGGAAGTCCAAGATCTAGGTGCCAGAAGATTTGGTGTCTGGTGAGACTCACTTCCTGGTTCATAAGGCATCTTATTGTGTCCTCACATGGCGAAAGGGACAAGAGAGCTATCTGGAGTCTCTCTCATTAGGGCACTAATCCCATTTATGATGGCTCTGCCCTCATGACCTAATCACCTTCCAAAGACCCCACTTCCTCAAACTGTTACCTTTGGGGTTTATGACTTCAACATATGAGTTTTGGGAAGACATAAACAATTAGTCTATAGCCCTTGTTATACAGCAATAGATAAACTATACATGAGGAAATTGAATCCCAGAAAGGTCATATGATTTGAACAATGTATCAAATGTAAAGAATTGAAAACTCAAGGGTTTTCTGACCACTTGGTCAGAGAAGGGCACTGAGGAGGTGGCATTAAACAGATACCTAAAGGAACTGAGCCATGTGGACATTTGGGGAATAAGTCTGCAGGCAGAGAGACAGGCAAGGGCAAATGCTTTGTCATGAGAACACTGGATCAGCATCAAGGCCAATGTGGATACGGAAGAGCAAACTAGAGAAAGATATAGGGGATGAACTCAAAGAGACAGGCAGAGGCCAGATTATGCAGAGCTTCCGAGCCATGGTAATGACTTTGGATTTTGTTCTAACTCTAGGGGGAAGACCTTAGGGTATTTTAAATAGAGAAGTGATATGATTTGATGCACTTGTTCATATTTGTGGAGAATGGAAAGAGAAACAACAGGAGGAGTAAAGACCCAGTAAAAAGATTTCTTGAGGCAGATAACTTGCCTGGATGAGTGTTAATGATTACTTGGACTAGAGGTAGGAGTGAAATGGTAGTAAATGGTAGATTGAGTGCTTGGAACTTGAAGTAGTTTTTATTTCTGGTTGCTTTTATGGACATTTTTGTCAAAGAGCTTGCATTTTTGGAAGGGAGGTTTAATTGTGACCAGAATGCAATCTAGGTTTTTGATTACTGGAACTTAATGGTTTTAAAATTATGGCTGTGCTCTGCTTTAACCAAATTAGATGAGCAGTCTTGACTGAAGGCACTCAGACATTGGAGAAGACTTAGAGTCAAGGTCTGTATAGAGGCATGATACAGGTTTGGCATTCCCCTTAGATTTTGAGCAGGTGACCCTGAGCGTTGGAAAGAGCCAACACTTATTTCTTTGCTTTTGCACTACGCAAACTTAAGTTAGTTTTTGTTTTCCTCTCATTATCCTTTTGACCAGCTTTCTTGGGAGATCCCAGAGAACTCTCGTAACAGTTCACATTTTATAATTGCTCTTTTTCTAAGAATGGATGTATATATATGTACACACACACACACACACAAACACATACAAGGGAGAGATGGCACAATTTATTTTTGATTTTGTTGTGTATGAGAACACACATTCCTAAATAATATGGAGAGACTGTCTAAGTTTGGATGTTGGTTGAGCTCCCCAGGGATCTGAACACTGGCACTTTTATTTTGAAATGTCCTATTGCTGCCTCATCAGCATTATCCTCCCATTTTCTTCTCGAAGGTGAATTGGAGTCTTTCATTCTTTACATCTATCCCACTAGGGGGACTAGAGTTGAACATGGTTCAGGAGAGCTCTTTGTATACTTGATTTCTTCACAAGCTTTGTTTCGGAAAAAAAAAGGTAAAACTCACCTGGTAATTTTGAGTCTTTTCTTTTTTTTTTTTTTTTTTTTTTTGTGGTACGCGGGCTTCTCACTGTTGTGGCCTCTCCCGTTGCAGAGCACAGGCTCTGGACGCACAGGCTCAGTGGCCATGGCTCACAGGCCCAGCCGCTCCGTGGCATGTGGGATCTTCCCGGACTGGGGCACGAACCCGTGTCCCCAGCATCGGCAGGCGGATTCTCAACCACTGAGCCACCAGGGAAGCCCGAGTCTTTTCATTTTAAAGCAAGAAATTATGCGGTAAAATTTCAGTAAGTGACACTGAAATATATTTCCCTTTTGATAAGTGTAACTGCCTTTTTCAGATTTCAGAAATAAGGTCTAGTATGTATTCAATATAAATGATATGAAACATTCATTTGTCTATGGGGTGTGTGTCAGATTTAAAGTAAAACGTCTTAAAACCCACAGGTCAATTTCCTCAATAATAAATTCATGTAACTATGGATTTTAAAATAAATACATTCTTGGGGAATAAAATAAATGATATTTGAGAAGTTACTGATTATTTATTGAAGGCATTGTTTATGTTAAATGCTTTATGCTAAGTGAAATAAGTCAGACAAAGACAAATACTGTATAATAGCACTTATATGTGGAATCTCAAAAATACAACAAACTAGTGAAAATAACAGAAAAGAAGTAGGCTCACAGATATAGAGAACAGGCCAGTGGTTACCAGTGGGGTGGGGAGGGGTAATTTAGAGGTGGGGGAATAGAAGGTACAAACTCTTGGATGTAAGATAGGCTCAAGGATGTATTGTACAACACGGGGAATACAGCCAATATTTTGTAATAATTGTAAATGGAAAGTAACCTTTAAAAATTATATTAAAAATGCAGTTTAAACAGTATTTTCCCAGCATTTTACCAACTAGGATCTCTCACTCTATTCACCATTCCCTGATCATCTACTACATTTAATCCACCCCAAATGAATAATGGTCCTGCAAGCAGTTGGTTGAATCTACCTAAAGAACAGGCATTTCACACAGAAAACATATGTTATTTTACGTCTCTCGGATTGGAGAAACGTTATATCATGATGGAAATTGGAATAATTCCAGCTTCAGAAGTGTCCTCTAGAATTCCCAAATGTCACAAATTTCCATTTCAGAGTGATGGTATCATAATTTATAAACTGCTAGGGAATAAAAACAGGGCTAAACAACCATTAGGTTGGGTGTTAATGTGTAGATGTATGTTTTTTTGTGCTTTTCCCCATTATACAAAAGCAAAGGTTTTTCATTATGTTAGCATAGTTAATTTATTATTTTCAAGCTAGTGCCTAAACTTCTGGAACACAAAAATTAGTGGGCTCTTGGAAACCCTCTCTGAATTGTCCCAAAGTCAATGGTAGTTCTTCTCATCTGTCATCTTAATTTGTAGTATGTCTCCCAGATGCATTAAAACAAAGATATACACTAAACTTCCTTGCATTCCCACTGGCACTAAGTACAAAAATAAGAGTAGTCATAAATGAATTATTTACAAGAAAACTCCCAAACTTGCCAAACTGGAAGCCCTGATTTAAAATAAACTGGGATGTCACTCAGCTTTGCCAACCAACTCTTTCAGACTGCAAATGACATATTTATTTATAGAGCTATTTAGATAATAATGGAAGAAGGTTTAGTAGCTTATTTTCTAAACTAGCAACCAATGTTAACTCCATGAGTTTGATGACTGCTTATAAAATGATCTGTTTGCATCTGTTTTCTGTTGAAATAATTACAACTGGAAATGATAAAAATATGTTAATATTTAACGTTACACTTGTTTTGGGTCATGTTCTGAGAGAAGATTATTTTTTCATCCAGAACTATGGCATTCAAAGTAATTGAGAATGAATTAATTCATGACTTCCATAGTTCTTTCCATGATAAAAGGGTAAAGGAAAATTTGGGTAAGTAATTTTAGCATTTTATGTTGTCTCATGTTGGAACTGAACCCAGTTTAGCCTGGGGAGAATCCAAGTCACAGTTGAAAGGAAACCAAGTTTGCAGTCAAAAAACAGTACTACATACAGCAAGTCCAAAGAATGAGGCAAGCTCAAGAATGGGGGGAAAGAAATGAAGTCAGAAAGCTGGAGAAAAAGGCAGCTAGAATGTAGTTTAAGGAATTGGTCCAACACAGAGGTTTATAACTAAGGTCAACCATTTTCAGATAGTGCCAGCATTATCCTGCAGCAATGGTGCACATCAAAGTAAGAGTGGAATTTATAGGAACTGTAAGAGCAAGACACAGACCTCCACTATCCCCACTCCTTACCCATAATTGCTGTAGTTCCTTCAGTATTTATTGTTTCCTGGTACAGGATAGCTAAAAATTTGAGTGACAGGATAGCTAAAAAGTCAGGTTTCCCCGATTTTGTCCTAGTCAATGCCTACCTTTTTGTATAGTTATGAAAAACACCACCTTTCACTTTTCAGAGTTTCCTACTTTGGATGATAAAGTTTATGGTCATTCTAGCAAAGGCCCAAGATGAGAAGGTATGAGCACCTTAATCCTCTGTGGATTATTACCTTAGTATTATTACTATTTTTTAAAATTTAAATTAAAAAAAAATTTTTAACATCTTTATTGGAGTAAAATTGCTTTACATTGTTGTGTTAGTTTCTGCTGCATAACAAAGTGAATCAGCTATATGTATACTTATATCCCCA
>NC_041218.1:27027840-27029744 GCF_002837175.3 Physeter macrocephalus
GGAGCCTGTGCTCCGCAACGGGAGAGGCCACAACAGTGAGAGGCCCGCGTACCTCAAAAAAAAACCTTCCCTCCAGGAGACTGGCGCTCAGGAGCACTGCAGAGGGAGAGTGTGAAGATAGGGTGCATTCGCTGGGATGGAGGTGAGGCGGAGGGTATATATAGCGTGGCCAGGAAGGAGAGAGAAAAAGATGGCGCCAGGCAAAAAGCGCGCCAAGACGGCGCCTGCCAGCTGGAGCTGGACAGAACAAGAGTGTATAGATAGCCTCTGCAGGGAAAAGAAGAGAAAAGAAAAGAAAAAAGAAAAAAAACTTTAGCGTTAAAAAAAAAAAAAATATATATATATATATATATAGTGCCTGGGGCTAGAACGAGGCACAGGGAGAGTGTGAAGACGGTGCCCGCCAGCCAGCAGGCTCCAGATGTGTGCTAAATTAGATGACTGCCCCTCCTGCCAACAGCTTTAAGATAAGCAAATGGGCTTCATTTACAGAAGTCTGGGACCTCTCCATCCTCTGCGTCCACCATGAGCCCTGGAGCTGGTGAGTCCGAGCGCTGGAGCCCTTTAAGGCTGTTTCTTAGACCGTTTTATTTTAACCTTGTGGGTATTGTGGACCGAGCCCTGGAGGTTTTTAAAGCTAGATGTTTTAGGAACTTGACAGTCAGGGGCTGGTCTTAAAAGCTGGGGTCTCCAATGTGGGCGTCAAACCCTACGCTCCTCAGGGAGAAGCTCTGGGGTTTGAGTTCCCTCCCGATGGCGCCTCGCTCTGCCCCAGGGTGGGGTTTATGGGGAGATGTGCCCCAGGCTCCCCTACCTTCTTCCACGTGGGACTTAATTCTCTCATTCGCCTGATGCATACCATTTGCTCAGAGATTAGGTTTATTTTAGAGGAAGTTGTTTCATACTTAGCTGCAGATTCGGTGTGCCCGTGGAAGGAGGCGAGCCCAGAACGCTTGTGGCTGCTTCCCACTAGCTATCTATTTTACATTTGGTAGTGTATTTATGTCCATGCCCACTCTCTCACTTAGTCCCAGCTTACCCTTCCCCCTCCCCGTGTCCTTAAGTCCATTCTCTATGTCTGCATCTTTATTCCTGTTATTATTACTATTTACCCACAAATCCTGTTGAAATCCACATAGGAAAAGAAGATTTGTTGATTATTCCTTCTTTGGGAGATGGCAAAGTGTATGGGAAGGGATGAGACTGTATTCCTGGAGAATTTTTTTTTTTAATTAGAGAAATTTGGTTCTTAAGTGTTCAGGACATCAAAGATCCACAGACCATGAGGGTAAATTTAAGAAAATTGATATAAAGTTAAATTACTTACCTCCAATTCATTAGGGGCTTTTCCTGAGGTTCTATCTTTTCTTTTGTTTGGAACATAGTCTTCGATTTCTTCCTTTTGCTTGACTCTGTGTTGGTGTCTATGCATTAGATAAACAGCCCCCGTCTCCCAATCTTGAAGGAGACGCCTTGGGTAGGAGATGAGCGTCATCGTTCAACCCTGCCCTGGCTCTTGCTTGTCCCTCAAACATTTGTGACTGTCCAAGTGGTCTATTTTATTTTTAGTGGCTCCCAGTAGTTGAAGGTTTTCCTAGAACTATCAGTGTTCCAAAGGGAAGGACCTCAGGCAGCACCAAGATTCAGGCAGATTGGAAGCCAGACCCTCAGGCAGCAGCTTTGAAAATATTCAAATACATACAGTCCTATGGGACCCTGGCTTAAGTCCCATCAGCCACGGAGTCAGTGATCCAGACGTGGCAGCTGCAAAAACCAGGGCACCAGATGCACTTAAAAGCTTCCCTCCAGGGCTTCCCTGGTGGCGCAGTGGTTGAGAGTCCGCCTGCCGATGCAGGGGACACGGGTTCGTGCCCCGGTCCGGGAAGATCCCACATGCCGCGGAG
>NC_041218.1:27030798-27037168 GCF_002837175.3 Physeter macrocephalus
TCGCTCTGCCCCAGGGTGGGGTTTATGGGGAGATGTGCCCCAGGCTCCCCTACCTTCTTCCACGTGGGACTTAATTCTCTCATTCGCCTGATGCATACCATTTGCTCAGAGATTAGGTTTATTTTAGAGGAAGTTGTTTCATACTTAGCTGCAGATTCGGTGTGCCCGTGGAAGGAGGCGAGCCCAGAACGCACGCTTCTATGTCGGCCTTGACCCAGAACTCATTGGTATAAAGAAATACTGACAAGCCTGGTGATTTTAAAAGGTTTAATGGAATCTTAGGGTCGCATAAAATGTAGCACAGGCCATAAATGAATCATTAATTAAGATGAATAAGGAATGGTAAAGTTAATATTAGAATGGGGCCCTTTATTTCATGTAAGATGTTCTTTATTCAAGGGCTATTTTGACAAAAACACAGTTAGCACTTAGATCTTGAAAAAAGGAGAATTCTTTAGGTTTAAAAGTAAATAGGAAAATAAAACATTCATGGGGATTTGAATTTGGAGATTGAAATTAATTTATCACTTCTCTTTACTATTCAGTGTGGTGTGTGTGTTCTAGGGGATGTTAAGACCTTGCTCATGAAAGTGGGTAAACTATTCAGCTGAATGGGGCTTCGTGTGGGAACCCTGACAGCAGAGGCATAAGGGAGTCACTTGATCACTTGGGTTTTTAGCAGTTAATGCCGTTCATTGTGTGATCATTTCTGTAATGAGAAGGTGAAAGTTGATTAGTAAGTGGAACTGATTTGGAAGTTTGTGCATGACTAAGTGTTAAATAGAACATTTAAGTTCTACAACCAATGTTTTCATGAAAAATTTGAGATTATTTTTTCTAAAAATGGCTCGACTCTCTTGTCCCTGGTTTTCGCTAATCTAATTTCTCCTCAATATCAAGATAAAATGGTTCATACATACTCTTTCACTTTCTCACTTCCCATTTCCTATTCAACCCACTACAGTCTGGCCTTGTGCCTGTTACTTTACAGATATTCAGAAACTGCTCTCACAGTCATTGTGACCTGCAGTCATATATTGGACTTCTCGATTGCATTTGACTTGGGGATCATTTTCTCCTTGAAATTCTGTGTTCTTTACGTGTCCTGACACCACCTTATCGTAGTTCTTTATGACCAGTTCTAGTAAATTATGTGCTGCATTTTACAATGGAAGTATGAACAAGCAACAACTAATTCTGGCTCAATCTCTTGTTTTCCTTCATATTTGTTAATTTTAGTAGCTGGGCCAGGACATCTCAGGATCACAAACAAGAAAGCACTTCCTACCCAAAGTGAATATCTAAATGTTTTGAGGACCTTATTTCTTATTTTCATTCATTTTACATATTAATGTTATACATAATATAATATTCATTTGATAAAAGATTGCTACCAACCTTGAAGCAGTTTCTGTTGACTCCCTGTCTTTACCTGAGTTCCAACTCCTGTCTTATATTTGTCGCTGCATTTTGACTTTCCTCCTTTGAGGGTGTTGATACAAAGATGGAAAAGTCGTGCATTTTCTTTTGTGCAGATGCCATGCCCAATACACTACTGTCTCCTCTTCTGCTAGTGGTACTGGCTCCATCCTGTTGCCTTTCCTACCAATGTTCTGTTTAAAGAGTAGTTTTTTCACTCAAAGGGGAAATTTCTCTTGAAAATGTGACACCCCAATTCAATCAACACTAGAGAATTGGTTTCTACATGAGGATAGCTCATTTAACCCCCAAATGGTAACCTTCTCTTTGATGATTACAATGTCTTAGATGAGACCTGCACATAGTGGGTGTTCAGTGAACTCCTAATACTCTTTTCAGGTACTCTAGGGATTATTCCCAGTGGAGGATAAATATGAGGGAGATGATTCTGTATCATTCTTTAAGATTCATCCAGCGTGGGATGTTTGTCCACTGATTTATCCCTGACTTTAGGGGAATACCCTGCTATTCCAGGTGTTAGAATAGTCTTCTTTGCAAATGAAAATCTTCAGGACAGAGATTGGACACAGTCAAATGCTCTTTCCATGATGGCTCCTGAAGAAAAATCTATGTAGGAAAATTTTATTATCTTTATTTTATAGACAAGGAACTTCACTGAGAGATTGTGATCCTCCTGAGGTTATTTCGCTGATACCTGCATAACTGAGACCCAGCTCAAGAGATCTGAGTCCAACTTCTGTATACATTTCCTCCGGATTGTGTAATTTTATTGCAATAATGAATTTTTGGAGTTATGCCTAAATCTTAAAAGAATTACTTCCAATTTTAAACATTTCTGAGTTTTAATATTCTGTAATTGGAGTTAGTTCAATATAAACAAATCTATAAACTAGAAACTCTGTATTTCAAATCTATTAAAAAGAAAAATGAAATACAATCAGCTCAATTAATTTATCTGGCGGTCTCTAGCTAAGGAAGCATAAGCCCGTATAATAAATCCCTCCAGCAATCTGGGAATTTAGTTCAACATAAATGGTTAAATTATTATATTATTCCCTGGATGTGTCTTTGATTTTTTGAGTATTGTATTAAACCATAAATAAATTACATTAAATCTGGGGAAACAATTAGAAAAAAATAAATATAAATTAATGGGAGGTTTTATGATGAATAAATGAGGAAAAGGAGTTTAACTTGAAGACAGCAGAAAGGAGTAATACCAAGTATCTATGCATAAATAAAGGTAGATCCTATAGGGAGAACATGGGTCAATTTTATGATTATTCGTCTTAAAATAAGGTATTAATCAACTTAAAATTCTAGACAGAAAAATAATTTCTTCAAGTTTTGATATGAAAACCTCATCATTTTAAGAAGGTTTGAGTGGCAGAATAAGCTTTTAGAGAAGAGAAGGGAATCCTATAATGTAAAATCCTTGAAGTCAGGTTAATGGGTGGATTAATACTCATGACATCAATCCTATAATGCAAGAGAGTGGCTTAACTGACTTGCTGGGAACATTGCTGATTCAAATTATATTCATCTGCTTGGAAATAATACTTTGGGGGAGTCTGGGCATCTGGAAATATATTAATTTTAGCTTTTTCAAATCAAAAGGTGTTCCAGAAACTCATCAAGTCACTCAGGCAATGGATGGAAAAATCTTCATCCTGATTTTTAAAAAATTCTCAAACTATATATACATCAATTTAATTTTCACCTTGATTTAAGTTGTAGGGACTTCTGCAGTATCATTTTAAATTTTGTCAGTGTCTTATGAGTAATAGCTAAAGGGTGGTTTTCCTGTTTGCTAATGATTTTATTTTCTTTTTTGCGGGGGGCCACAGTTCCCTATTTCTTATGTGAGATACCTATTTCAAAGAAACATCAGAAATGTGGTTTGTAAAATACAGATATACCTTTCTTGGTGCAAAAGACAAATTCCTGAAAGAATGCATATAAACTCAGTTCTGGTTTCAAATGGCTTCTTGGCTAGCATTTTCTCACATTTCTACCAAAATACGAAATCAAAGGAAAAGAAGAAACTAAAGCTTTGTAGATTTGACTTTGGAGGCTTGTAGTTAAAGAACACACAAACAAAACAATAGTTTCAAACTTACAAGAATGTTGTAAAGGTAATACAAAGAACACAAATATATCCTTTTTTTTTTAATTAGACATGTGTTTCACTTTATTAGATACTGCCAGTATCTAATACTGCCATTTTGCATCCACACTAGCAATATAAAGGCATTTTATTTGCTCCACATTCCTGCTAGCTTTTGGTATTGTGAGTCTTTTAAATTTTGGCTCATTGTGGTTCTAATTTGCATTTCTCTAATAAGTAAATCTTTGAGCAACTTTCCATTGCTTATTGTCCATTTGAATATCTTATAAAGTATCTATTTAAATCTTTGTTCCGTTAAAAATGTTTTAGTCTTTTATTAATTTATTTGTAGGAGTTCTTTATAATGTAGATGAGTCCTTTGACAGATACCTATGTTGTGAATATTTTCTCCCTGTCTGTGATTTGCCTTTATACTTTCTTTTTTAAAATTTTTATTTTATATTGGAATATAGTTGATTAACAATGTCATGTTAATTTCAGGTGTACAGAAAAGTGGTTCAGTTACATGTATACATGTATCTATTCTTTTTCAAATTCTTTTCCCATTTAAGTTATTACAGAATATTGAGCAGAGTTCTCTGTACTATACAATAGGTTCTTGTGGTTTATCTGTTTTAAATATAGCAGTGTGTACATGTCAATCCCAAATTCCCTTTGTCCAGAGACCCAATTAGCTTTCTTCAACTGTTTCAATCATATCAACTATAGCAAAAGAATCCAGTCTAAGATCATGTGTTCCACCTGGTTATGTCTTTTTAGCTTCTTTTCTTGAAAAACTATTGTTCCCAAGTCTTTCCCTTGTTTTCATGACCTTGACATAAATTTTAAGGTTATAGATCAGTGTTGTCTCTGTTATCCCTCAGCTTAGGTTTGTCTAATGTTTCCTCATGATTAGACACAAATTGCATATTTTTGGGTGGAATGTCACAGAAATGATGCTGTGTTCTTTCCATTGCATCTTTACAGGTAGCATAAAATGTTTTTTTTTGTTGTTGTTGAGTATTTTTATTTTATTTTACTTTTTCTGAATTTAATTTAATTTAATATTTTTATACAGCAGGTTCTAATTAGTTATCTATTTTATATACATTAATATTTTATATGTCAATCCCAGTCTCCCAATTCATCCCACCCCCACACCCCCCACACTTTCCCCCCTTGGTGTCCATACATTTGTTCTCTACATCTGTCTCTCTATTTCTGCCTTGCAAACTGGTTCATCTTTAGGTTGCTTCCATGACCTGGCTATTGTAAATAGTGCTGCAATGAACATTGGGGTGCATGTGTCTTTTTGAATTATGTTTTTCTCTGGGTGTATGCCCAGTAGTGGGGTTGCTGGGTCATATGGTAATTCTATTTTTAGTTTTTTAAGGACCCTCCATAGTGTTCAGCATAGTGGCTGTATCAATTGACATTCCTACCAACAGTGCAAGAGGGTTCCCTTTTCTCCACACCCTCTCCAGCATTTGTTGTTTGTAGATTTTCTGATGATGCCCATTCTAACCAGTGTGAGGTAATACCCCATTGTAGTTTTGATTTTCATTTCTCTAATAATTAGTGATGTTGAGCAGCTTTTCATGTGCCTCTTCTCTATGTCTTCTTTGGAGAAATGTCTATTTAGATCTTTTGTCCATTTTTTGATTGGGTTGTTTGTTTTTTTAAATATTGAGCTTCATGGGAGCTGTTTATATATTTTGGAGATTAATCCTTTGTTGATTCATTTACAAAGATTTTTGCCCATTCTGAGGGTTGTCTTTTCATCTTGATTATAATTTCCTTTGCTGTGCAAAAGCTTTTAAGTTTCATTAGATCTCATTTGTTTATTTTTGTTTATATTTCCATTACTCTAGGAGATGGGTCAAGAAAGATCTTGCTGTGATTTATGTCAAAGAGTGTTCTTCCTATGTTTTCCTCTAAGAGTTTTATAGTGTCCGGTCTTACATTTAGGTCTTTAATCCATTTTGAGTTTATTTTTGTGTATGGTGTTAGGGAGTGTTCTAATTTCATTCTTTTACATGTGGCTGTCCAGTTTTCCCAGCACCACTTATTGAAGAGACTGTCTTTTCTCCATTGTATATCCTTGCCTCCTTTGTCATAGATTAGTTGACCATAGGTGCATGAGTTTATCTCTGAGCTTTCAATGCTGTTCCACTGATCTTTATTTCTGTTTTTGTTCCAGTACCATATTGGCTTGATTACTGTAGCTTTGTAGTATAGTCTGAAGTCAAGGAGTCTGATTCCTCCAGCTCTGTTGTTTTCCCTCAAGATTGTTTTGGCTATTCAGGGTCTTCTGTGTCTCCATACAAATTTTAAGATTTTTTGTTCTAGTTCTGTAAAAAATGCCATTGGTTATTTGATAGGGATTGCATTGAATCTGGATTGCTTTGAGTAGTATAGTTATTTTCATAATATTGATTCTTTCAATCCAAGAACATGGTATATCTCTCCATCTGTTTGTGTTATCTCTGATTTCTTTCATCAGTGTCTTATAGTTTTCTGAGTACAGGTCTTTTACCTTCTTAGGTAGGTTTATTCCTAGATATTTTATTCTTTTTGCTGCAGTGGAGAATGGGATGGTTTCCTTAATTTCTCTTTCTGATCTTTCATTATTAGTGTATAGAAATGCACGAGATTTCTGAGCATTAATTTTGTATCCTCAACTTTACCAAATTCATTGATTAACTCTAGTAGTTTTCTGGTGGCATCTTTAGGATTATCTATGTATAGTATCATGTCATCTGCAAACAGTGACAGTTTTACTTCTTCTTTTCCAATTTGTATTCCTTTTATTTGTTTTTCTTC
>NC_041218.1:27037429-27038155 GCF_002837175.3 Physeter macrocephalus
GTTCCTGATCTTAGAGGAAATGCTTTCAGTTTTTCACCATTGAGTGTGATGTTTGCTCTTTGTTTGTTGTATATGGCCTTTATTATGTTGAAGTAGATTCCCTCTATGCCCACTTTCTGGTGAGCTTTTATCATAAATGGGTGTTGAATTTTGTCAAAACTTTTTCTGCATCTATTGAGATGATCATATGGTCTTTATTTTTCAATTTGTTAATATGGTTTATCACATTGATTGATTTGCATATATTGAAGAATCCTTGCATCCCTGGCATAAATCACACTTGATCATGGTGTATGATCCTTTTAATGTCTTGTTGGATTTTGTTTGCTACTATTTTGTTTAAGATTTTTACATCTATATTCATCAGTGATATTGGTCTGTAATTTTCTTTTTTTGTAGTATCTTTGCCTGGTTTTGGTGCCAGGGTTATGGTGGCCTCATAGAATGAGTTTGGGAGTGTTCCTTCCTCAGCAATTTTTTGGAAGAGTTTGAGAAAGTTGGATGTTAACTCTTCTCTAAATGTTTGATAGAATCCCGCTGTGAAGCCACCTGGTCCTGGACTTTTGTTTGCTGGAAGATTTTTAATCACAGTTTCAATTTCATTACTTGTGATTGGTCTGTTGATGTTTTCTATTTTTTCCTGGTTCAGTCTTGGAAGGTTATACCTTTCTAAGTATTTGTCCATTTCTTCCAGGTTGTCCATTTTATTGGCATAGAGTTGCTTGT
>NC_041218.1:27038215-27083235 GCF_002837175.3 Physeter macrocephalus
CTTCTTTCTCTAGTTCCTTTAGGTGTAAGGTTAGATTGTTTATTAGAGATTTTTCTGTTTCTTGAGGTAGGCTTGTATTGCTATAAACTTCCCTCTTAGAACTGCTTTTGCTGCATCCAATAGGTTTTGAATCATTGTGTTTTCATTGTCATTTGTATTTTTCGATTTCCTCTTTGATTTCTTCACTGATCTCTTGGTTATTTAGTAACATATTGTTTAACCTCTGTGTGTTTGTGTTTTTTATGTTTTTTTCCCTGTAATTGATTTCTAATCTCATAGCCTGTGGTCGGTAAAGATGCTTGATATGATTTCAATTTTCTTAAATTTACTGAGGCTTGATTTGTGACCCAAGATGTGATCTATCCTGGATAGCCCTTTGGTAACCATAACTTTGTCTTCTATGTCTGTGAGTCTGTTTCTATTTTGTAAATAAGTTTATTTGTATCATATTTTAGATTCCACATATGAGCAGTATCATATGATATTTGTCTTTCTCTGACTTACTTTACTTAGTATGATAATCTCTAGTCCATCTATGTTGCTGCAAATGGCATTATTTCATTATTTTTTATGGTTGAGTAATATTCAATTGTGTATATATACCACATCTTCCTTGTCCATTTATCTGTTGATGGACATTTAGGTTGCTTCCATGGGAAGACTGCTTATATCATTTGCTAACTTCTCATGTCCCAGTCAGAAGAGATCTGCACTCACTCTTCATTCCCCTCTGTTCTCTGGTTCATTCTTAGCCATCCTGCCTACTAGCATTACCACAGGAAAAGACCAGGGCAAAGCGGATAGACATGTCTTCGAAGACTCTGGAAGCTTTCTAGCCAATTTAGTAAATTTAGCAAATATTCCTGAGTTCCAGCTGTCTGTAACTTTGTGTGAATAAGGCAAGGTTTTCCCACCTAAGAATTGAATCACTTCCCTGAATTAACTGAAATGATGTCATCTCAGATGAAAAAGTTTTTAAAAATCTCTTACACCATAAAATCTTTTCCTAACTTGTGACTTCCTGAAAGGGAAATAAGTTTATGCTTTATGTGGGCCTTGGAGTAAGTATATTCACACAAACAGATACACACATATATATATATAATATTCACATATATATGTGTATATCTTCATATATTTTATATATTGCCTTAGAAAGCCCTATTTTGACACTATTTTTGACCTTGAAGATGTTGCTTAGCTTCTGTGTCTTCGGCTATAAAACGTGTGTTTATGAGACTAAGAAAGATGGAAAGTACTTATTAAAGTGTCTGGTATCAAGAAGGTTTTCAATAAATGAATGGTACCTACTATGATACTTTTATGTTTTATTAAATTTATGCAACAATTCTAGCCCTGCTTACCACCCAGGATTATCATGAGGCTCGTGTGAGATAACTTGTGTTGAAAATATTTTATACACAGGAAAGTGTCAAACAAATGAAAGAAAACATTGTGATGGGTACAGTGCATCAGAGCGGGAAAAAAAAAAAAAAAAATGAAGCAAACATAATGTATCTGGCACCAGCATTTAGTCAGAATGGAGAGGAAAATTCTGACACCTGCTTAGTCCATCTATGTTGCTGCAAATGGCATTATTTCATTATTTTTTATGGTTGAGTAATATTCAATTGTGTATATATACCACATCTTCCTTGTCCATTTATCTGTTGATGGACATTTAGGTTGCTTCCATGGGAAGACTGCTTATATCATTTGCTAACTTCTCATGTCCCAGTCAGAAGAGATCTGCACTCACTCTTCATTCCCCTCTGTTCTCTGGTTCATTCTTAGCCATCCTGCCTACTAGCATTACCACAGGAAAAGACCAGGGCAAAGCGGATAGACATGTCTTCGAAGACTCTGGAAGCTTTCTAGCCAATTTAGTAAATTTAGCAAATATTCCTGAGTTCCAGCTGTCTGTAACTTTGTGTGAATAAGGCAAGGTTTTCCCACCTAAGAATTGAATCACTTCCCTGAATTAACTGAAATGATGTCATCTCAGATGAAAAAGTTTTTAAAAATCTCTTACACCATAAAATCTTTTCCTAACTTGTGACTTCCTGAAAGGGAAATAAGTTTATGCTTTATGTGGGCCTTGGAGTAAGTATATTCACACAAACACATACACACATATATATATATATAATATTCACATATATATGTGTATATCTTCATATATTTTATATATTGCCTTAGAAAGCCCTATTTTGACACTATTTTTGACCTTGAAGATGTTGCTTAGCTTCTGTGTCTTCGGCTATAAAACGTGTGTTTATGAGACTAAGAAAGATGGAAAGTACTTATTAAAGTGTCTGGTATCAAGAAGGTTTTCAATAAATGAATGGTACCTACTATGATACTTTTATGTTTTATTAAATTTATGCAACAATTCTAGCCCTGCTTACCACCCAGGATTATCATGAGGCTCGTGTGAGATAACTTGTGTTGAAAATATTTTATACACAGGAAAGTGTCAAACAAATGAAAGAAAACATTGTGATGGGTACAGTGCATCAGAGCGGGCATAAAGAAGAATAAAATGAAGCAAACATAATGTATCTGGCACCAGCATTTAGTCAGAATGGAGAGGAAAATTCTGACACCTGCTTCTGTGATAATAGTTGACATTATCCACACAGTTTAATGATCTTAACACACAGTATAGCTCCAGTAATGTCCAAAGTAGCAAGAGTGGTGGTTCAAAGCATTATAACACCAATGTAAAGGCAGCACATGCCATGTTATCAGCAGATAACCTTTCCCTGTACTTTTCCCCTTCTTCTCTTTCATGATTAACCTAACACCCATCACAGTAAAAAGAGAAGAACCATGGCAGGAGAATCTGGTACGTTTTCATGACAGTTGAAGTCAGGCAAGTCCTTCTTACGCTAAGAAGAACTGTAAAACAGGCTAGTAACCTATCATTGTGTGGTGGTGTTTTTTCATTTGAATTTTATTATGTGTGCTATCTAGTAGAACTTCAGAATTGTATTAAAGTGAAGGAAAGTAAAATTGGAGATTGTGTAGCAGTTTGGTGAGCACAAACTCTCGAAAAGAGAGAAAGAGAGTTGTATAGTCTCCTGGAGTATTTTATTTGGACATTTTAGCTCAATTATTAAATGGGATACTTTTGTAAATATCAGAATAATCTAATTTGTAAATATATCATCTTGTGGTTATTCTGAATTAAAAATTAATGCAAATCAAATTATAAATTGCTCTCATACTTTATTTTCTGCAGACTACTATTTTTTCATTTGAATTTGGATGGTTAAAAAATTAAATGGTAAAATAGTTAAATTATTAAAGAGTTAAATGGTTAAAATTTCAAAGAATGCCACTCATTTTATATGGTTGTACTTACAATTGGTGTTGGTTGATGATATTGTGCAATGTTTTTGAAAAATTTCCATATGCCAAGCACTGTGCTAAATGCTAAGGATTTAAGGATAAATACGATATGATTCCCATAACTCCCAATGAGCATATGAATTGTTCAGAGAGGGAGATAGGCAAGTACACTAACAATTTTAATATAATGTGAGAAGTGAACTCTGTATGCAATATTCTACTGGAGCATACTCTAGATAGAAAAAAGGAAGTTCTTCTTCTTTAGAAATTTAAAGGGAGTCCAAGGAAATGGTTATTCAGCGAAAGAAGGGGCCTCCTTGGTGGGTGGTAAAGGGGTATTCTGTGTGGGAGTTATCTGAGGCTGAAGGAGCAGCTTATACAACAAAATGGAGGTGTGAGTACACAATTTAATGAGGAATAAACAAGAAGTTCATGTTGGCTGGAATGTAGAGTGCTCTTGGAAAAGGAAATGGCAAGAACTGAGACTAGAGAGGTAAATAGGAGCTTGATAATGAAGAGTATTGAATGTTTTTCTAAGGATTCTGGGCTTATTCTGAAGGTGGGGTGGGGAGGAGAGGTGAACTCTGGAAGATTCAAAGCAGTGGAGTGACACCCACAGATTTTCATTCAGGAAGATCACTCCAGTAGATATTCAGAAACAAGAGAAGTGGTTGGGAGCTGGATTATGCAGTGCCCCCTCTGCCATGGTAAGTGCTTTGGCTTTTATTCTGAGATGGAGAGTTTGAATAGAGGAATGACATAATCTATCTCATATTCAAATGATAGTTCTATCTCCTTGTAGGGAATAAACTATGTGGGTAAGGAAATTAGGACTGTCAGTTAGGGGACTCATGCACTTACTTATCCAGCACAAAGGCGTTGGTGACTTGGATGATGGTTGTAGTGAAGGTGGAGGTTGTGAGGAGTGTTTGTTTCAGGATATACTTAGAATGCAGAGCTAAGAGCATTCGCTACTGATTTCAATATGAAAGAAAGAACAACTTTATGGTTTTTGGCCTGAGCAATTGTTAAGGATGGAACTGCTGTTCCCTGAAACGCTGAAGAGACCCTTTTAGGAAAAAGGTTGGGGAGGGGGGGTGATACCATGTGTTCTGCTGTAACTTTGTTAAGTTGAGCTGCCTATAAGCATACAAGTGGAGATTATAAGTAGGGAATTATATTTATGAGACTACATTTGGAGGAGAAATCTGGGTTGGAAATACAGACTTGGGAATTGTCAGCATATAAATTTATTTTCAACCATGGGGATGGATCATTTTCCTGGGGAATGAGTGTCTATTGAGCAGATGAGTCAGAGAACTAAGTGCTGTGGCACTCCAACATTTGGTGGTTGGAAATAAATAGAGGATCTGATAACGGAGCATGAGGAGGAGTAGCTAGTGCTACTGGCAGGGGGAGAACTGCATGTGCCACAAATCCAAAAAAAAAAAAGTTTCAAAGAGGAAAGAGTGAAGCTATTGTAATCAATGTTATTGTTAGACAGAGGAAGCAAAGAAATGAGAAGAAACCCCTTGATTTTAAACTTGTAGATTATTTGTGACCTTGACCATAGCAGTTTATGGTGGGGACAAAAGCCCGACTGAAGTAGGTTCAAAAGAGAATTGGAAAAAGAGGAAGAAGAGATAATAGGAAAAGAAAAAGTGGAGATTAGGAAAGTTTTGCTCTAAAGAGAAAAGAGAATAGGGAGAGTGGGTGGAGGTTTACATGGCGTCAAAAGAGAGTTTTTAGTTTTTAAGATGGAAGATAGGAGAACTTGTCTGTATGTTAATGGAAATGATCTGACAAGAGGGCAAACTTGAAAATGCAGGAGATAAAAATGATTAAAGACCTTGAATAATTAGAGGATATGAGAGCCATTGTAAAATGGAATTTAGTGTTAGAAAGAAGCTTGGACAAATTTATCCATTGTGACAAAAGGGGAAATGTATATGGGTACAGATGCAAGTATATTGGTATAGTAGTTGGACAGTTGCAAAAGTACAGGTAAGAAATAATGGTCCATATCAAGTTATTGCATGGAGATAGAAGTGTACAGATTCAGAAGATACTTGGAAAGCAGTGTGGATAGGACTTAATGCTTATTTTGAAGTGGAAGATGAGAGAGAAATCTCCTAAAACTATCTCATAAATTGATCATCAAATAAATTATAATTCAGTTAGTCTAATCTGAGCAAAATATAAAGATTTATGAGTCACTAGTTATGGAAGATAAAGATGAGCTAATGGAGGATAGAGTATATGTTTTTTTAACATGGGAGTTTCTTATGTATATTGCATTCAGAAGCATGGGTCAGTTGACAGAACAAGGTTCAGGGTAGAAAGAGTAGATAACAGAGTAGAGAGAGGACAGTCTTTTAAAAGCCCATTTTGAGAGCCCAGATGGATGGATAGTATTTGACTAGAGGGAAGGAAGCCACTTCCTTCTGAGGTTATAAAGAGATTAAGAGGAGTAGATACACATATATGTTTAGTAGGGAGAGAAGTAAGGGCCTTAAGGTAGTTCCTGACTTTTAATTTCTACTCTCTGTTTATCATGGATGAGAGATGATGAGACAAAGACATCCTGAGGTGCGGGAGGTGATTAGGTGCTTGGTATAGTCTCCTTGGGAAGTGGTAGGAGGAGCAAACCAAGTAGAGATCAGAGACTACAAATTTGCTAATGATACCAGTCTATATGACTGTGTGGCCATTTTTGGTGGGATTCACAGCCTAGGAATAAGAATGGAAAAGTTGTTGGCGGCAGGGGTTCCTGTGGATAAGGATTTTAAGGATAACTGAGGCATACAGGCATATGAAGGAGGAAATGAGAGTTAATATGTTATCTATTATTAACTTAAATTCTGTTTTATAACAGCACAGTTCTGAGTATCTGACCAGACCTTAACATATGTTTCTGAGCCAATAGTAAATTTACCTCAATAGTCATGCTTGGAGGATGTAATTTGTCCCTTCCTGGCCTCAGCTAATTGTTCGGAGAATGATACCTGGTTCAGAGGGAACTGATCCAGAGGCTGTGTAATGCAGAATATTCTCCACATCTCTAAGTCAGCTGATAATCAAATGTAATCACATCTTCAACCATAATTTTCTTTTGCCATGTAAGGTAACATATTCACAGGTTCCAGTGATTAGGACGTGGACATATTTGGGGACCCATATTTTGCCTACCTCACCATCATAACATGACTACTAGCAGAAATCACTCTGCTACTTAAGATCTTGTAAGATTGAATAAAAATACGATCCTACAACACGTGGGCATTCTAATGTACTCCCCAAGATTCCCTGCAAATTCTTGTAGAACTTATATTTTTATGGTTATCCCTAGTGCTGAGCTATATTCCTACTGAAATACTTCTCAGTCCCACTCTTTCTGTTTATCTTTTGTACCATGCCAGACAAAATAGGAAATGTGATTTCTGGAATTAGGAGTGGGAGTGCCGGGGATAAAAATATCAATCTCACAAAGCTTATGGGTACAGGAGACTTTACCGAAGATCTGGTAAAATGGAGGAGAAGCTGGTATAATGGTGGCAATTATCCAGCCAATACCAAATATTTTTAAGTTGAACATCCCTAGTCTTAAAAATTCTTTCATTCACTCCATCCCCAGGGCTTTTTACCATTGGCAGTGTCATCCTACAAAGGTTTCTTGACTTTTGGAAATCTGCTAGGGTTTTTCCCTTCTTCTCATTCCTTCTTCCTTTTTCAATTGAAAAAAAAGAAAAGAGAGAAGGGAAGCCTTCTTACCTCTCTTCCCCTCGCCCCCCTCCTCTTTCTCTCTCTCTCTTTTGTTTTTTTCTTATACACCTTGTTCTGAGGCTACTTGTTTTGTACCCAAATTAGAAAATATTGGTAAAGTGATTCTTAGGTATTATAGTCAAGTTTTAAACATATATTATGGAATCTCCTATCCCACTTGAGTAAGTGATAGATTTTTGTAGTTCGAACAGTCTCCAATTCTGAGTTAATTTCCTGCTGGTCTAATAATCTTCATAAATTGAACTGTTGTTGATCAAGGTCAACAATAATAATTTAGTAGATATAATAATTGTAGGTATAATAATTGTAGTAGGTCTTCTGCTGGAAATATTGAAGACAAAGGATAATTTCACTTTTACTCCTGTATGGAATGCTAGATACTATATTTAGCTTTATGTTTAATTGACTTATTGTACTGTCTGTGTTCTTCAGTAATGGAACAAAAATTGCATCTTTTTAAAGCACTTCATTTTACAAAAATACAAATGTAATTTTATTTATTTTTTATTTTATTTTTTTAAACATTTTTATTGGAGTATAATTGCTTTACAATGGTGTGTTAGTTTCTGCTTTTTTTTTAATTAAAAAAAGTGAAGTAAAATTTACGTAACACAAAAGTCACCATTTTAATCATTTTAAAGTCTATAATTTATGATGTCATGCGACCATCACCACTACCTAACATTGAAAGAAACCTCATAGCCATTAGTTGACACTCAGAATTCTTCCTTACCCCCAGCCCCCAACTACCACTAATCTACGCTCTTTCTATGGATTTACCTGTTTTAGGCATTTCGTATAAATGAAATCATACAATATGTGGTCTTTTATGCTTGGATTCTTTCACTTAGCATAACGTTTTCAACATTCATCCATGTTGTAGCATGAAACAGTACTGGATTTCTTTTTAAGGCTGAATAACATTCCATTGTATGGATAGACCACATTTTTTTTTTTTTTTTCCCTCCCACCCCTCTCGGTGGTCACAAAGCACAGAGGTGATCTCCCTGTGCGATGCGGGAGCTTCCCACTAGCTATCTAATTTACATTTGGTAGTGCATATATGTCCCTGCCACTCTCTCACTACAAATGTAATTTTAAAATGACATTAAATAATTGATGTACAGAAGGCATTGTTTTGAAGAAAGTGTAAAAATTTCTCCTTAATGAAATATTTACATTGTTTGAATATAACTTCCATGTCAAGAAATGTAGGTAATGAAAAGTAGAAAAAATTCAGAGTAATTATTATTCAAAATGTAATGGTGAATTCATATTTAATACAAAGTATTTAAATTCATCACTGGATTGCATTCTAACTATAAATAACACCCATATATTGTGAATGGCGGTGGGTTAATTGGGAGAAGTGTAAATGATCACAACCTTACATATTGCTTCAGCAGGTCATATACTCCCTTTCAATAACTCACCATTAATACTCATTTCTATTTTTCAGGAACTATAAGATATTTCTGTTGTTTGATATTCCCAGGGAATTCTATCATGTTATTGAATCTTGATGAGAATTTCGGGAATATCATTATGGTAAAAGAATCACATAGTATTAAAGTTTCAGCTCAAACAATACTCCCAGTACTTCATGAGAATCAGCCATCTCAATAGTTTTCCACAGGACTAGACCTGAGTGAAATTGTCCTGCTGGATAATAGTGAGAAATTGGAAGTTTATCTTTGCCATCCAACTTTCTCTTTTCCTCAGGACCCTCGGTGACCTGGTGTCCCTGAGCTTGTGCAGAGGTGTCCCATATTGCAGAATCACCACAGTTCCGATTCCTTTACCAGAGGTGCTTGAGCCATACCTTCAGGATCACCTCTAAATCAAACTTCTACTCTTTCAAAGTGTTGTCGTATCTACAGTATAAATAAAATTTAGGCAAGCCCAATTGATTTGCTTTCAGTATTCTTAAAAACTAATTTGGCCAAGATACAAATCGGTTTGGTGAATTCCTGAAGCACTGACCCTTTTTTCCGGTCACATGTTCTGTTCTAAAGACTGAGAAAAACAGAGCCAGTCACTGTACTCTGTTACCAATAACTAAAACATCACTTCTGAGTACAAATGAAAATGGGAATAGAATATTGTTTATACACTTTTACAGCAACTGAAAGAAAACAGACCGAAGCTAATATGTATTGGGCAGTTAGCATGTGTGAGATACCACATCTATCTTATGATAGACACTATTTGGATTAGGAAGATAAAAGCTTGTCTGGTCAAGTAATTGGCCCAAGGATGGACCACAGCATTTTGCAAGGTTTGAAGCTGGCCCTAGAGAAGCCTACAGCTTTTACTTTTCCCACACTCGCACTCTGCCTCTGTTATTCAGAGACATTTTCAAATATCGAAAAAAAAAAAGAATAAGTGAGTAGAATATGGTTTGTTTTACTTTAAAATTAGCAATGATGACTTTAAACTGACAATAAACTGACAAGAACTGAGTATTTTTGCTATTATGAATGTTTTCTTTTCTTAGACAAGCAGGGTCATTCTAGTTCACTGCCTTGAGCATCAGACCAGGTGTTTAAATAAATGTAAGTCAATTTACATGTTTTAAATACATTGTTAATGTTCTTTGTTTTCGCATTTTATTTTTGCATTTGGCAGCTTTGAGGACCTAGAAAATGGTATGGATACTCCTGAGAAAAATGCTCAGTTACCTAAAATACTGTGTTTAGAAATCTCCTAAAGCCTGTCTTTATACCCAAGTTTGAAAATCTCTGAACGAGAGAACTGTGGTAAGGGAGTGATCTAAATAATATTGCAAGCATTTGTTAACAATTTTTAAAAAAATCATGAATTAATTTCACAAAAAATAAAAAGTTTAAAAATTAGAATGAATTGTTGAGAACTGTACATTCCTGATAGAACCACACATTGCAAGAGGCTTTAAGTAGTTATAAATGATGACAAGAAAAGATTTAATGTAATTATTATACTGCTTAAGGACAGATATATACTTTTTTTAGTAAAAAAAGTACAGTACATTTGTATTAGAAATTTTATCATGCTGAATTAAGCAGATGTATGTGAAATCTCCATAGGTAAATTGTCCATTTTTAATTCTTTGTGAAAGCCGTATTTGCACTATACAACAATTTTATTTTAGTTTCTTGTTTATTTCTTCCTTCTTTGCTGCAATGTCTGGTTAATGCTTAAGTCCCACTAGACTTCATCTTCTGCTGATGCTAGGCAGCCCCTCTACTTCAAGAATAAGAGTGAATAATAAGAAAACAAATATGCTTCATTTGTCAGCATTCACTGGTCTTTATTAATCCTCTGGGCCACACTCTTTGTCTCCATTGTTAACTGTGCTATTTTCTTAAATGTGTGAAAACAATCTTTAATCAAAATTATGCCAAGTCATCTCTCGAAACAAACCTTCACATTTGAAAGAGGATAACAAGCTGGACATGGGGTGCTATTTAAGTTTGAATAGTGGTTAAAGAAAAACAAACAAATTTGTTCAAGAGCAGCAGTGAAAACTCTAGGGAAATTGCTTACTGCTCTTGGCATTAGCAATGTTTAAAACCGGTGGTGCCTTGAGTCCATGCACCATATCGACTAAGGAGCATTAAAATTCCAAACAGTCAGCCCTGGGCATGCTTGGAAGGACTCAGGACCTTTCTTCAACAGGGTAAGATATGGAGAGTATAAATATTTTTAATGGACTAAACTTGAGGTCCCTGGTCTTAGTAATATCAGCCAACAAATAAATACCCTAATAGGTATATGTCAGAATTGTTAGTCCCTATGCATTTTTATTCAATTTTATCACAAGAAAGAATTGATAAAGAACTAATAAGTTAGCTAGTGACTCTCTATTGAAATGCCTAAATAAGATTTATTCAACTCATCTGTTAATGTTCAGGTTTTTTTCTAAACAAAATCTGCATTTCCCAAATTATAAATGAACATTGCCTAAATTTTCTAAAGAAATCAAAACCATACTTTCATTATCAAATTGCCTACTAACTCAGGGATACAAAGTCTTTGTATTTGAGAGAAGAAGGAGTGTAGAACTTTCAGGATGCTTTGAATTTACTCAATGAATTCTTTACAAGTAGAATATGTATTTGAAAAAATCAGAATCATTTTAATTTGAAACTATATTTAGTTAATAATATAGTTAATTTTATCTTTCATATTAATCTTGGCATAGGTTTATTCAGCCAATTTGAAATTATATCTGTAAGTTTCATTTCTCAGAGATTTGCTTTAAAAGAAAATCAAGATTTTCAGAGATCACTGGTACATTGTTTTTCTGATGTCATTTTTAATGAAGTAACCCCCCTCTCCTGCAACTGGTCTGGCATGTAAGGAGTTTGGAGTTTGCTACTTTGTCCTAACAAGAGCAAGTAAAAAGCTGAAGAAACTAAAAAAGCTACAACCTTTAGTTTCATAACAAAAATGAGGTCACAGGGGAAACTGCTGTCCCCAGAGCTGGACGAATTGACAGGTAAACACAGAGAATTGTATCAATAACTTCCTAGATCAGAACCCACAAGCTGAAATCTCCATGGGAATCAGTCCTAGGGTAGGAAAATCTGAACAGTAATTGACAAATTGCTGGCGGTTCATGGTGGACAACTCTGAGAGAACTTCCCCAAATTAATGTCAGAGACCAAACCACAGGTCCAGGAAACTCAGCAAACACCAAAGAGGATACATGTCAAAAAGGTCACACCTAGGCATATCATTTACAAACCATAGAAAAAAAAAAAAAAAAATTCTTAAAGAAGCCAGAGGAAATAAACATCTTACCTAGAGAGGACAGAAGGTAAGAATTATATCTGACTTTCCTCAAAAAACATGCAAGCAAGAAGAAAGGAGTGACATATTTAAAGTTTGAGAGAAAACAACTCACCAACCTAGAATTCTGTACCCTGAGAAATTATCCTTTAAAAGTGAAGGAGAAATAATGACCTTCCCAGACAAACAAAACTGAGGAAATTTGTTGCCAGTATTCTGTCTTGAAAGAAATGTTAAGAGGAGTTCTTCAGAAAGAAGGAAAATGATATAGGTCAGAAATTCAAATCTACATAATGAAAGGAAGAGAATCAGAGAAGAAGTAAGTGAAGGCAAATCAAACTTTTATTTTTCTTATTTTTAATTTCCCTAACAGATAATAGTTTGTTCATAATAATAATAGCAACAATGTGTTTGATTATGTACATATATTATGTACATATATATGCTTATCTATGCTTACATATGCTTTATACACTTATATATAAGTGAAATGAATGACAGCAATAATACAAGGGACAAGAGAGAGGAGTTAGGATTATTTTGTTATTATAAGGTACTCACACTACCCATGAATTGGTATAGTGCTATTTGAAAGTGAACTTGGAGTACTTGTAAATGTGTATTCCAAACTCTAGGGAAACCACTAAAAAAACTGAAAGTGCAAAAACAGCACAACAGACATGCTAAGAGTGGATAGAAAATAGAATCACATAAAATGCTCAATTAAAACCACAAAAGGCAGAAAAAAGAGTAGAAGACAAAAATAGGAACAAAGAACAAGGGCAACAAATAGAAAACAGTAACAAATATCATAGATATTAATCCAAATATATCAATAATCACTTTGAATATCAATGGTCTAAATTCACCAATTAAAAGACAGAGTGAATCAAAAAATGAGACCCAACTCTATGTTGTCTACAAGAAACCCACATTAAATGTAAAAAGACATGTATAAAAGTAGATGAATGGAGAAGATACACCATGCTAACACTAACCAAAAAAGGAAGGAGTAGCTATATTAATTTCAGGTTTAGTAGATTTCAGATCAAGACAATTAACAGAAATAAAGAGGGGCATTACATAAGGGCAATGATGATATGTTGATGTAGGTTTACCGGTTGTAACAAATGTCCCACACCGGTGGAGGAGGTTGATAATGAGGGAGGCTATGCATGTATGGGGGCAGGGGGTATTCAGAAAATCTCTGTGCCTTTCACTCAATTTGGCTGTGAATCTAAAACTGTGCTAAAAAAATAAAGTCTGTTTAAAAAGCCCCATATTTTCTAATTATAAATGACATTAATATGGAAGTTTTCTAGAACATGTTTTAAGTGGGCATATATATTTCATACTACTTTCAAATTAACTTATGAAGTAAGTTCAAAATCCTTTATAAAAGGAAAAATATTGAAATTTTCCAATGGACACCTGATTTTTTTAGCTTTCTGAACCTAAGTGCATATAAAAATATAAAAATGTTTTATAAGCTTCTCAACTAAAAAAATATTAACATTCACATGAAATACCCTACAATGAAAGTGACATCTTTTGAGTTACTTTGGTAACTTAGTTGCTTCATATTATATTGAATTTTAACCTATAAAACAAAAGCAAAGCAGAAACTGAAGTAGGCAAAATACAGAGATCAGAGAAAAATATCCAGGTCTTAGTGATCTAATCTGCCAGAGAAGAATTCAGAGTATTTTCCTTTATTTTTGCTCATTTTCTTTATAGGATATAGTGACACATAATGGCCCTAAACACAAAAGTTTTCTACTTAAAATGAAAAAAGAGGCAGTTGCTTATCAGTTTTGGTCTTATGTTTTGAACACCTATCTTACTTTTTAAAAAATCTTTATGAGCTTACAAAGAAGCAGAGTTTTACAATCAAAAGATTTGTTCAATCATACAATCATACAAAAGCACCTTAAAATTAATTAATGATATAATCTCAATTAAATTAATTCATAAATTAATTAAATCTATCCCATATTATTATCTATTCTATAGTATATTTTAATATAGAATATATAATATTTTATTATCATTATTTGTGCGTGTATCTTTACTCTTTTCCTAAACTATAAACTCCTTCAGTTGGTATGATCTTTCTTATTTATCTATTTATTTGTTTGTTTGTGTATATTTTTTTAGGCATAGTACTTTAAAAAATTATTATTTATTTACTTTATTGAGGTATAGTTGATTTCCAATATTATATTAGTTATATTAGGTGTACAACATAGTGATTCAAAAATTTTATACAATATACTCTCCAGAGATTGGTTTTTAATGTTTACTGAATAAATGTGTGAATAAAACTCTAAGAATTTACACATTTTATTTATTCAAATTATAAGCAAGACTGAATTGTGTAGGTGAATATATGACCTTTGCCCAGTTTATTTAATAAAATTTTTTTCTTAATGTCTAACATTCTTTTAACATTTATTAAGCACCTACTATATGTCAGACACTATTCTGGATACTGGAGATATATCAGAAAATAAAACAGCCAAAACCACCAGCCCGCATGGAGCCTCCACTCTTGCGGACAGAAATAAACAAAAACTAAATAAGTAAATTGAATAACATGTTAGGAATTAGCAGGGAAATGGGAGAGGGAGTACCAGGCATTGGGGTTTGCAGTTTCAAGTAGTTGAGCCAGGGAAGGGCTTTCTGAGAAGGAGACATTTGAACAAAGACTTCCAGAGAGTGAGAGTGAGCCACATGAATATCTGGGAGGAGAGCATTCCAGTCTGAGGGACAAGAAGTGCAAAGGTCCTGAGGTAGGAGTGTGCCTGGAGTCTTCCCAGAACAGCAAGAGGGCAGTTGTAGCTGGAGTGAGTCAGCAAGTATGAGAGTAGCAGATGAAGTCAGAGAGATCATGAAAAGTTGGATCATGTAAGGTCTTGAAGGTCATTGTAAGAATTTTGACTTTTACTCTGAATGTGATGGGGGGTATTGGAGGATTTGAGTCAAGAAATGGCATAATCTGACCTACATCTTAAATAGGATCACTGTGCTGTAATGTTGAGAACAGACTGCAGAGGCGCAAAGTGGAAGCAGGGAGACCAGTTAGCCGTTAAAATGGTGACTAGGACTAGGGCAGTAGCAGAGATGGTAATGAGAAGTGGTCGGTATGTGGACATACTTTGAATTAAAGCCAATATTTGTTTTTTTGATGGAAAAGAATCAAGGATAATAGCAAGGTTTTGAACTGAGCAAACAGAAGGATTGAGTTGCTATTGAGAGGGAAGTCTGATGAGGGAGCAGGTTTGTGTAGATTAGAAACTTATTTTGGAAAAGTTAAGTTGGAGAAGCCAGCTAAACATCTAAGAGGTGAAATCAGGTAGGGAGTTGCGTCTACGAGTCATGAGGTTAGCAGGGTGGTCTTGATTAGAGACGTGAATTTGAGAGTCATCAGTGTGCAGACGGTGTTTATAATCCTGGGATGGGGGAGGGCACCCAGAGAATGAGTGTAGTTGGAAAAGATGAGGGGTTCAATAACTGATTAAAATATTTGAAAAATGAGAAAAAAGGGAAAAGAAAAGGAGGCTGAGTGGCTATGAGATAGGAGGAAAACCAGGAGAGTGTGATGTCCTGGAGTGAAATTAAGAACGTATTTCAAGACAGATGGAACATACAGTCTTGTTGTGTTAAATGTTGCTGACAGGTCAAGTGAGATGCAACTTGACAGTCACCATTGATTGGATTTATAGATGTGGAGGGGGAGTGACATCCACAGAAGTGGGGCTAAAGGGGTGGGGCGGAGGGGAAAGAGCTTGATCGTTTATAAAAGAGAGAGTGGGGCGAGACTGTAAACTTTTGAGCAGTTTTACTCTCAAAGAAATGAGAGAATAGAGTGATAGTTGGAGAGCCCTGTAATCAAAAGTATGTGAGTGTGCCTGTTTTAAGAAAGTGAGAAAGAAGCGTATTTGTGTGTCGGAATGATACAAAAGAATGCTTGTCGGAGGAAGACTTGCTGGAGCAGAGTTACTGAGAGACACCTAGGATTAGGGTCCAACGTACAGGTGGAGGGATCCAGTACATTCCATCTGGCACGCTGGGAGCTTTCCCAGGAACCCTGTCTAGGAAATGTTGCTCTAACAGTTTTACAAAAGAGAAAACTGAGACTCAACATTTAAATAACTTGTAAATGTAATACAGCTAGTAGAAGGCAGAGCTGAATTTCAAGTTGTATTCTGCTGTAAATCTAGTACTCTTTCCACTTTCTCACAGCTGGAGAGCCATTAAAATGGCAACTTTAATGTGGTATTTAATGTTGTGCACATGACTGGAGAAGAAGTAGAGAAAATGTGCCGAGGTACATACTGCTTACTAATTAATTATCTAGGGCTCAATTTGTACAGTATTCCGTGTTCTCTATGTTTTTCTTATTTGTGCTCTTTACGCTTTAGCCTCCCAAACACATTCGCCCCTACACAAGGGGGATGAGGATGATTGGACAGAAGAATGATCTAAAAGAAAGATTTACTGTGGGAAGAGTTCCAAATTATAGTGGTTTATTTCCCCCTAATGTGTTCTCTAATATAAAAGAGATATTTGAAAATGCATTCTATTTTGACTATATGTTAAGCTTCATAAGTCCTGCAGAAGTAAAAGAAGTGATATAAAACATGATATTCTTGCAGAAAGATTTTAATGAGAGCAATGTTAGGACCTTACTCCCTGGGCCACTAAGTTTGTTGTGATCCTTGTACATTATTGATTTTTAACCCGGGTCAACAATCTTTTCAGAGTTTGGTCACTGGTCAGATTATCTCCCGGTGTGAGGATAGGAGTGAATCCGCATAAACTCAGTCCTACAATTGTCAGAGAGGTCAAAGGGAGGGACCTTCTAGTTGGCTGAGGAGTAGCTCCTTTCCATACCCAAAGGACATACTGGACAAAAGCCAGCACAGCAGTGCTTGAATGGCCTCATCCCATGGAGATAAATTAGGGCTAGGAGTGATGGAGTATTATTTTATTAGTTAACTTAGTTAACTAATTTAATGAATATATTCTACATACTTAGCTCTCCTCCACTGAAGAGGTATCAGTGCACAAAACTGCTTAAAAAAATCTCTGCTTTTTGTGATGGTTACAATCTAATGGGGACGGATAGATAATAAGCAATAAGGATAATTGACAAGTAAATTTTACGGTATGTCACAAGCTAATAAGTGCTATGGAAAAAAATACATCAGGGTAAGGGGGATTGAAAATGGGGGGAATTATAGTAGTTATAAATCTTGTCTCTGATGCTAACACTCCAAATAAGGACATGAATATTCTTAAAGCAGAGAATGACTTCCAAATCAGCAGAAAGAATTTTCTTATGTCTTACATATAGTGTTTACTGCTTTTAGTGTAAAGGCAGTAGTACTGAATTCTGTGGCACAGCAGTGGTGTGGGAATTGGATGAACTTAACTGTCACCCTTTGAAATCCTTGTTTCTGACAGGTCAGATATTTCAAAATCTCTTGTTAAGAACACTTTGAGCATGTTCCTTTCTTGGGGACATTTTCATCTTTAACAATAACCAACTTAGAGAAAGTAGGACAGAGCAACTAGGATATTTTGAAAACAACAAAGAAACAGATGCTTCATTGCTAACTGCTTGGCACTCTGAAACTCTGAATATTTAAAAAGCATCAATTGTATTTCTAAAATTTGAGCAAGGTCATAGGCTAACAATGCCATCCTGTAAAACTCTGATCATAAAACTAATGAAATCGAAAACTAGTGATATTTTGCAGGGCAGTAAAAGAAGGAAGGAAGATCAGGTAATTATTTTTGTATTTCCCCACACCCAGTGCTTGTCAATGAGAAGCTGCAGGGGAGAGACTATTGAAGTTCCAAAGAATCACTCAGGATACTCACTAAAAATGTATAGTCTTGAGTTCCACCGTATGGAATATACTTATACTAACTTATACTAACAAAATATGTGTTGTTCATGAAATTCAAATTTAAATCCGGTAACCCTAATGTATAATTAAAATTAAGAATGGGTATCCCATACCACTAAGGACAGATTTCATAGCTGTGAGATAATCATCTACCTGGGTAACAAGGGTCTATAAATTCAGTTTTCTATGGCTCTGAAAAGACTAAATTCTCTTACTTGGCCCCAAAGTAGGTTTGTTTATTTCCATCTGTTTTGAGGCTAGAAATTAGCACTGGCTTCTCAGCTTGGAGGTAACAGCGATTAGTCATATAGTGGGACTCAGTAGGTGAGTCTGATGTAAGAAACATTATGAAGAAACTTCTTAAATATCCTGATGACATTACTGCAGCTCCATTTTTTGTATATGAAGATCATGTCATGATAAGGGAAAATCTAGCTATTTCAGTTTGTGTATATTCTTGTTTCAATGAAAAATGCCAACTATTAACTTATTTGGATGGAGATCCATGTTCTAACCACTCTTTAGTTCTTAAAAATTCTCATAATGAAATGATCATAAAATTTTCTGCAGACTGGCTGATTATTTTTATTTCTCAGGTGTGCTCACCTCTGTTTCATTTTATATTCAAGCAGATTGATTTTCATTGATTCTGCTTCACCATCGGGGACTCCAAACAAACCAGTCTTAAAAAGTTATGGTAAAAAAAAAATAAAAATAAAGTTATGGTTATGGCAGTAAGGAAAGGAAATGGTTCAAGATCCCCATAGAATTAGAAAAAGACATTTTATAAGTTTTCTATTGCTGTGTAACAGATTGCCACAAATTTGCAGCTTAAAACAACTTCCATTTATTGTCTTACATTTTCTGTGGGTTGAGAGTATAGGCACAGCTTAACAGAGTTCTCTGCTTGGAGCTCAAGGCTGCAGTCAAAGTGTTAGCTGGGGCTGGGATCTCATCTGAGTCTTGGCGTCCTCTTCTAAATTTCCACATTTGTAGGCAGAATTCATTTCATTAAGTTTTTAAAATTTGAGGTGTCTTGCTTCTTTAAGTCCAGAAAACAGAGAGAGTCTCTGACTTCTGTCTCTGACTTCTAGACCCTCTTTTAAAGGACTCACCTGATTAAGTCAGGCCCACCCAGGATAATTTCCCTTTTGATAACTTAAAATTCACTGGTTAAGGAACTTAATTACATCTGCAAAATCCCTTTATCTTTGCCATTTAATATAACATTATCACAGGGGTGACTTCTGATCACCACATTCTAATGGTTGGAAGCAAGAGTCTCAACTACACTCATGGGAGGGGATTATATAAAGGTTTGGGTCATTGGGGGTTATCTTCGAAATCGACCTACTATTTTACTTACAGAATTAACTTTCAGATCTCAGCCAATTTTGGAAAGAAGTGAGATAAAAAGATAATTAAACTCCCCTCTGTGAGATATAAATGTGTATTTGGAGAACTAGTGAGCAAAAAAGAAAAGGAGGTCAAAAGAAATAGAGAAGGTAGGCCCAACATTATGGTTCTAATAAAAAAGATTATCAGTGAAAATTCAGGGACCAGAGTGTTCAATAATTTTATGATAAGTACCATCTAGAATTCAATGTAAAATTATTTGCTTACATGTATAATTATTTGCTCACTTGCATTTAGTGGAATTATTGGCTCATTTATATGTGGAATTAAAAAAAAAAACCAGCAAGCTCATAGGTACAAAGGACAGATTGGTGGTGGCCCGAGATGGGGAATGAGAGTGGGTGAAATGGATGAAGGGGTCAAAAAGTACAAACTTTCAGCTATAAAGTAAATAAGTCATGGGTATGTAATAAGCACCTTAGTGACTATAGTTAATATTCAAATATTTATTGTGTATTTGAAAGTTGCTAAGAGAGTAGATCATAAAAGTTCATCACAAGAAAAAATTTGTAACTGTATGGTGATGGATGTTAACTAGACATTGTGGAGGTCATCTTGTAATATATATGGATATCAAATCATCACGTTGTACACCTGAAACTAATATAACATATGTCTATTATACCTCAATAAAAAATTACCTGCTATAATGTTTTTGGAATATAAACCTCTACAGTGTCCCAGAATCTCAGAAAAGCTTGTTGCATGTAAGTTACATATAGAAACCAAGAACTGATAGCTAATAATATAGATAATTATGACTCCTTGGATATATTGTGTATACTGCAGGTTTTCCACCATATATGTGGTCAGGATTTGAGTCCATTTTTCTTAAATATTGCAAACAAGATGATCCCAATAAACTGGAAGTCTTGGGAACATTTAAAAATTTAATTTATAGGTTACATATGTTTCTGTCTGAGAAGAGAACAGTAATTAGAAATTGTCTTAAAATATATAGCCAAACCTACCTTAAGATAGACCAGGAGAATATGGTTCATTCTGAAATGAGGGCAAGCAAGTAAACTTCAGGGTCATAAGACAAACAGACAAACAAATACTTAAGCTTTTGTAAAGAATAACTTAGAAATGTTTTTATTGTATTGGTAAGTGGTTGCTGTCATATAGCCTTCGCAACCTGGTAACACAATTCCAGATATTACCTGTGTCAGCAAAATGCTGCCCTTCAGACAGATGACAGTTTATTAGATTTTCAAAATTGCACTTTTCGTGATAAAAATCACCTCAGTTCTCAAGTACAAAAGAAATGACATGTGTTTATATGAGTTTGATTCAGAGATTAGAAGAGGTGAAATATTAATGCTATTTACAGCATTCAATACCTGCTGAGTATAAATGTGCACAAAGTCAGCATAAGATACCTTCTGTCTGTGAGAGGATTGAAATCATATAAGAAGCATTCAATCTATCAAAATTAGGAAACATTTAGGTGTTTGGTCCTCAAGTTGGTTGAATACTAAGTATATGGCTAAGAGAGACGGCAGGAGAAGTAGTATGTGGAAAGAACACTGGGTTTAGAACCAAAAGTTCTTTCTTCCAACCCTGTCTGGGTCTTGTGTGCATTGGGTGAGTTATTTAACATTTTAAGGCTTCAATTTTCTCTTCAGTAAAATGGGGACAGCCTCCCAGGATGAGTAGTGAATGTTCAAGGGGTATGCAAATTATATTACCATAATAATTTGAATTATTATTTTCTACTGATTCTAAGCTAGGTACCATCCAAGTGTTTACTTCATGGGGAAGAGGCAGTCAAAGCACAGTATGCGATGTGATAACAGGTTTGTAGCAAAAAAAAAAAAAAAAAAAAAAATAGGGAGTATTTATCAAACGTAATCTAGGACCGCTGAAGATTCTCCATTCAAATCTATTCTCACTTTACCCAAACTCTTTCAGTCACAGGAGGTACCTGTCTGTGGGAAATCACTTAATCAGATTAAAATCTTTGTCCAACATGAAAAAAGTATAAAATGAAATGACAAGAAGGCTAAAGTTTGGGCAAGGATCTCTACTTATTACTTTTGTGTATTAATGTTTTACATAGAATAGTACTTTAGAGTTAGGCAGGGTAGATGTAATCTCAATTATACCAAAGAAAGAGCTTTCTTACAGAAACTTTGCTGGCAAGATTTTTTTTTAATTGAAGTATAGTTGATGTATAATATTGTGTCAGTTTCACGTATATAGCAAAATGATTCAGATATATATACACATATATATTAGATTATTTTCCATTATAGGTTATTATAAGATATTGACTATTGTTCCCTGTGTTATATAGTAAATCCTTTTTGCTTATCTATTTTATGTATAGTAGTTTGTATCTGTTAATACCATACTCCTAATTTATCTCTCCCCCTTCCCTTTTCCCTTTGGTAACCATAAATTTGATTTCTGTGTCTGTGAGTCTATTTCTGTTTTGTTTATAGGTTCATTTGTATTATTTTTTAGATTCCACATATAAGTGATATATAATATTTGTCTTTGTCTGACTTACTTCACTTAGTATAATATTCTCTAGGGCCATCTGTGTTCCTGCAAGTGGCAATATTTCATTCTTTTTTATGGCTGAGTAATATTCCGTTGTATATATATATACCACATCTTAAACCAATTATCTATTGATGGGCATTTGGGTTGTTTCCATGTCTTGGATATTGTAAACAGTGCTGCTATGAACATTGGGGTGCATGTATCTTTTCGAATTGTAGTTTTTTCTGGGTATATGCCCAGGAGTGGTATTGCTGGGTCACATGGTAACTCTATTGTTAGTTTTTTAAGGACCCTCCATACTGTTCTCCATAGTGGCTGCAACTGTCTACATTCCCACCAACAGTGTAGGAGGGTTCCCTTTTTCCGGCACCCTCTCCAGCATTTATTATTTGTAGACTTTTTGATGATGGCCTTTCTGAACAGTGTGAGGTGATACCTCATTGCAGTTTTGATTTGCATTTCTCTAATCATTAGCGATGTTGAGCATCTTTTTATGTGCCTGTTGGCCGTCTGTATGTCTTCATTGGAGAAATGTCTATTTAGGTCTTCTCGCTGGCAAGATATTTGTAATGCACAAGATGAAAGGACGGGATAAGTGACAGAGCTAGCTACCAGAAATTAGGCTTTCTTGTATTACATCATGACCCTCTCATTTGTTTCCTCCTCCATCTCTCTCTCCCTCTCTCCTTCTTGCTCACTCTTTTCTTATTTTTATTTTTATTTTTTGCGGTACCCGGGCCTCTCACTGTTGTGGCCTCTCCCGTTGCGGAGCACAGGCTCCGGACGCGCAGGCTCGGCGGCCATGGCTCATGGGCCCAGCCGCTCTGCGGCATGTGGGATCCTCCCGGACCGGGGCACAAACCCGTGTCCCCTGCATCGGCAGGTGGACGCGCAACCACTGCGCCACCAGGGAAGCTCGCTCGCGCTCGCTCCGTCACTCTCTCTCTCTCTTAATTTATATATCTATATATCTAAAGGTTAAGTGAAAGAAACTAGTTTGGCTAATTAAGGTAAAATGATACTAAGAAACATTGCACACAAAACAGACAGAGGTTAAAAGGTTGCTTTTCAGATTTCTCTCAGAACCTCCAAGAAAATCAGAGTCACACTGCAGAAACAAACAACTCCCTTTGGAGGGGGACCTATTCACTCAGTGGCATCAAATCACACATTAATATAAAGAGAGTGAGGTAAGCTTCGTGTTTTGGCCAATTGTAGTCTCTATTAATAAAGTTTAGAGGGTGACTTTATCAGTTATTTTCATGGTTTAGTATAATAATTAATCTCTAAATAACATTGTAGAAAAATTTATTGAGTTCTCTGCAAACATTCCTTCTTCTCTTTTTGATTCTGCTCTCTTCACTGCTGTCAGAACTCTATCTCTTAAATAACTTATCTAATTATTTATTTCCCATTACTTGCACATTTCTATTAAATCCAGATAGCTTTCAGGAAAAAATACTAAAGCCTCTGGCTAGGCATTCAATGCCCCTCCTCATGTGGCCTGAAATGACCTCTATGACCTTATCTTCACACATGAATCTCAACTCCATAGACCCACTCATGTGACTCTATTCGGGAACATTTATGTGTCATCCTTCAATAAATATTCCATATCAAATATTCCATATCATTTCATGAGACTAAGTGGCTGCAAATGCTGTCGCTTTGCCTAGAATATCATTCCTCCTTTTATGCCTGACAAATTCTGCTCAGGCTTCAGGATCAAGTGTAACTTTATTTATTTGTGAACTCTTTCCTGAATCTTGTGGGCAAGCAGTCTTTTCTTCCTCTGAGTTCCAGGAGATAGTTTTTCTCCCTATTATAACATGTGCTACATTGCATTGCAGTTTATCTGTTTCCATATTTGACTTCTCTGTAAACTGTAAGTTCATCTGGTACCAGGATTGTCTAACTCACTCTTAATTCCACAGCACATGATATGGTGTTTGTGACCAGCAGATAATTGATGAATGTTTGTCAAATTAAATTAAAGCTCCAGAAGCTCTATTCTTTGAATTGCAAAAATTTCTTGGATTGATTTTTTAAAAAAAAAACTTTACTTTTTAAAATAAATATTTGGAGCCCTGATTTTATGTTCTAAGTAGGATATAGTAGGTTACAGTAAGCCAGTACTCCCACTGTAGCAATGTGAAGGTGGATAAGTTGCAAAATTGTAGTGTTAAAAGGTTTCAGAAATCTACGGAATCAACAAGGACTAGGTGGAATAAAATTATAGAGAGGGAGGCAGATGCCGCCACCCCAGAACCTCCTGCGCTGCCCAACCAACCTTATAAAGGTTCCTGCTTTCACAGAATAATTCCGGGATTTATGTGCTTAGAGTCTATTCTCTGATCACAATACAATTAACTTAGAAGTCAATAAAAAGATAACAAGAAAAGCCCCGCTGTCTGGAAATTAAAGAAAACATCTCATATATGAATAATAAGAAATCAAATGAGAATGAGTTTGAACTAAATCGTAATGAAGATACAACATATTTAAACTTGAGGGTTGCAATTAAAGCATAGTGAAATCAATGGTTACAGGGAGATGTATGCTTGTAAACATATATATTAGAAAAAAGGTTAAAATTTAATAATTTAAAATTCCATCTCAAGGAGCTAGAAAAACAACAACATATCAATCCTGTGGAAAAGAGGAGAAAATAAAAATAAAGATAAGAGCAGAAACAAATGGAATAGAAGGATAAAATCAACTAAGCTAAAAGCTTTTTAAAAACTTTTAATAAAATTAATAAAGCTCTAGCAGAACGTTTAACAAAAATAAAGGAAAACAAATTATCATTACCAGAAATTTGAAATCCATTACTATTGGGTTGGCCAAAAAGTTCGTTCAGGGTTTTCCGTAAATAAAAATCTTCCCACAAAGAAAGTGCTTGAATAGCTGCAAATATTTAAAGAAGAAATTAACAGCCAGTCACCCAGTTTATGCAGCCTCTCCCAGATAATAAAAACAGGGGAAAGAGTTTTTTAAAGTGATGTCAGCATAATCCAAAAGCTGACAAAGACATTATGGAAAAGGAAAATTAGAGAACAATCTCCCATACAGATGTAAAAATTATTAACAAAACATTTAAATTAAATCCAGTGGTATTCAAAAAGGAAAATACAATACAACAAAGTGGAGTTTACTCCACCTATGAAAGGCTAATTTCACATTTCAAAATGAACATAACTCACAGTATTAACAGAGAAAAGGAGAAAAATATATGATTTTCTCAATAAATGCACAGTTAGCTTTTGATTCAATATCCCTTCTTGATAAAATAAAACTCTTAGCAAGCGAGTTATAGAAGGGAATTTCCTTAATCTGATAACGAATGTTTACAAAACACTAGAGCAAACATTATATTCGATGGTAAAATATTGAAAATGTTCCCCTTAAGATCAGGGGAAAAAAGGTATGCCTATTCTCACTATTTTTAATTTAGTATTGTACTGGGGGTTTTATTCAATGCATTAAGATAAGAAAAAGAAAACTCACTCAGACACACACATCAAATATCTAGCAGTTTCCTCAGTTCTCTTTGTGCTTTGAGACATGCCCATCCACATCTGATGCTGCAACTTTCCAATTTCAGGAAACACTCTTTTACCACTTCACAAAATTCGCAAGCTGGGACCCCTCCGATGCTTACAAGCAACCTTAAATCACTTTCAAAGTAAAGCGTCATAGTAGTTATTATGCTACTTATGAATTTCTGGACCATACATAAAACTGTTACCACTTTTATCAGACTCCTATTTTTTTATGTATGTGTCACTGGTGAAGTTTGTGAGCCTTATGCCCCTAACCCGTTTTCCCCATAAGCCCTGTGGTTTTTATTGTGAGATTTTTGCATAGCATAGTGATTTTCAGGGATCTATATATCTATATGTAATGGCAAAACTGCCCATAAAATTCACTGAAAGTCAGTCAGTGTTTTTATGTGTAAAATTTATCTCAAGGTAATTGAAACAAAGTGTGACTTTGGACTCATTTTCAAAATAAATAAGAAGCTATTAGGTATATGACTCTGTGCCCATATTCACATGTGTTCAGGAATTCTTTTCCTCTCAGAATACACTTTTGCTATTGTGTAGCACTGCTCTTTGCAGAAAACATATTATAAAGATTTAAAAAATTGACTTTCTACATATTTATCCAATAGGCCAAATTGTGTTAAAGGTATGGAGCCTAAACTAGTCAGTTTACGCCACTTCTAACAAGAGCTTCCTTAGCCCCTTTGGTGACGGCACGTGTCGCAGGCTGCGTTGAAGTGGGTTAACGTGGATGTTAGTCATGTGGGATTTAGAACTGCCTAGAATGCAGTAATACAAATAAAGAATATACTCTCACAGGAACAAAATGGTAGTTCTAAGGCAGTGGTGCAAAATTTGATTGCTTTGGGATGGGTAGGTATGTTTTTAATGTGGTATTTGGAAGATATTCATAAAGAATAAGCTCTCTGTGATACGAGCTGTTTAATTTCATCTGATGGGAATATGATGAGGAAGAACATTTTTAGGACAAGCTTTATGTAACATTGATTGCCACAAAAGGACTGTCTTGTAAAAAAACCATAAAGACCGCACCCCAAATTCCTATTGTAACATGAAAAACAATAATAACTAGACACAAAGTTCAAAAGGAGCTTGGGGAGTTCTAGTATCTGACAGCTTATGCATCTAATTACGATATGTCACCAGAAGTCTGATTATGTTGGAGGGAGGGAAGGAGGGGGTGGGAGGTGATGAGATGGCAGTGCCTAAAACAAAGGATAACATTGTCTCTTTGTATCTGGATCGCTGTTCTTTGGATCATAAGGGAATCTGCAATGTGATTGAACTCTTTGCCCTGTTGGTGCAAGAAACAAAGTGTTGCTGCTAGATTGGGCATTGTCACTTGATGCTTGGTATGAATACGGCAATGATATTTATCTTGTTTGGTTTCAGATTTTAGTGTTCACAGAGAGTATTTTAAATTTCAAACCATTTGATTCAACTTGAAGTCTCTACCTGCTCTTTTGGGACACAATTAGGAATGGTAGGATTAAGGGATGCTTTCTGACTCATCTCTTTCAATCCTGGCCAATACAAGAGGAACGGAGCCATACAGCTGTGGAGAGCACAGCCAGCCTCCCTCCCCTGCAGGGAGGCAGATTCCAGGCCTCCCAAGGATCCCACAGAGGCTCTCAGACTCACCTTTGCCAACCTTTGGCCGGCTGACTTTTATTCCCAAGAAAAAGAGAGTCAATTAGACGGACTTCCAAAAAACTGAGTCCTGTATTAAAGGGACCCAGGAATGCCGGAAGACTGCTTTGGTAAACTGCTTTGGTGGGTGAAAGAGTGGTGTTCTTTAGATCTCCTCCTGCTGCACTGTGTGGTTTTGAATTGCTGGCTGAGAAAGACAAGCCTGATTTTCCTCTGTGCCCCTGGCAAGCCTGTGTAGTTCTAAAGGTCAGAAATAGATTAATAAGGGTACACACAAGCAGAGTTTCCAAATTACCTCCTTACCCATATATCGTTCATGCATTATTCATCAGCTCTTCTACTGTGTGCTGAGACCTGGGATAAACACTGGTGAGCAAAGACAAGTATGATGTGGACCCTGTTCTGAAGGAGCATCATCTAGTAGAGAAGGACAGGCAGGAAAACAAATAAGGGCCATAACGTGTTGTAGGGACTCTGAGAGAATCAGTGCCAGAGGAAGAGTAGTCCTGTCTACCTAGAACACGGGTCTTTAAACTGTTTTTTCCTCTGGATCCATTGGCAGTTGACAAGATTTAGGTGTTGATGTTCCAGTTTCAAATAAATGCTCAACAAAATATTTATTAAACATATAATTAAATGTGACCGTGTTTGGATCATAAGTTAAATTACAGAGCCACAGCTACTGCCCTAGTTCCTAAGTATATGAAAAGGAAATTAAAGCATATTGTTCTAAGCTACTCTGAAAATGCCATAGTACAGGTGAAAGAACCCGGAACACCTGTTATTGCTTGGCTTTGCAAACAACTAGCTGTGTGATCTTGGCCAAATCACTTAACTTGACCTCAGTTTCCTTATACGTAAAATGAGAAAGTCTCCCGTTCCAGACAGTAATGATTACAGAAAAACTCAAAGATAAGCCTAAAAATAGAAAAAAATGAAAAGTGTAAATTCTTAACGATATTTCTCCGTGTATAAACAAACTTTAGAGAGCAACTGGATGGTTTTGGACTTCCCTTGAAATTCAAGCCCAGTTGGGAGCCAGATGGTTGTTGCCCACAAACCCCACATGAGATGAATCTCAGGAAGCCCATCTGCTTGAATTCCCCCCACTTCCACATGGAAGTGAGGATCTCTAGATATTCATAATCCAGTGAGTCATTTCATCTTCTCTCTTTTCTCGTGCGTGCCAAAGAAAATTTCTCCAGAGGAATGTAAGAAATCTAAATTCTGACTGGTGTCCCTGGAGTATGCAGTAAATGGTTCTTATCATGAGTATCTGTAGAAAACTCAGAAGAGTACAGGTAATATTGTGCGTTTGATAAGTGAAATTCTATTCCCTACGACAGCTACTCAGAACTTCTAACCTTGATTGTTGAAATCCGCTGCCCGTTTATGGTTTCATCTCCCGTCCAATCCACTGATAGTGCAGTACTGGATTAATCTTTTAAAGCAGCTCTGTCCAATAGAACATTCTGTGATGATAGAAATGTTCTATATCTCTCCTGTCCTGTATACAGAAGCTACTAGCTTTGGGGCATTACTGAGAATTTGAAATATGGCAAATGCAATTGAGGAGCTGACTTTTTCATTTTATTTAATATTGATTAATTTAAATTTAAACTTAGGCAACTACATGTGCTGGTGGTGTCTGCACTGAACATTACAGTTCTCAAGCACAGCCTTGACCATGTCCCTCCTTGACTCAAAACGTTGTGTACCTTTGCTCTGCTTAAAATGTACCAATAAAGCATTTCTTAAGCATTCAAGAAATTCCATAAACTGTTTTCCAACTTTGCTTTTTATGCAATCAGTATTTTATCTGAAGTGAAATATTTGCTGTTCTCAAACCTATCTTCTGTTTTCCAGCAGTCACACTTTCCTTATGGTTTTTTAAACGAGTATTTTGTTCATTTATTTAATTATATCTGATGTTGAAATAGCTCAGCTCAGTTTTCCCAGCCTTTATAAGATCTTATCTCATTCATATCAGTTGACATCTCTCATGCTCATGAAACCCCATAGCCCTTTCTTATGACATTTAGTACATTTTACTGTATATTGTAACTATTTATGTATATATGTTAAGTCCACTACTAGATTGTAATCTTCCTGAGACTGTTGTCCATGTCTGATTTAACTTTGTATCCTTCCTGGCTCTTTTCACAAAGAAGAAATATAAATTAATCATTAAGCGAAAGTCAATAGCATTGGATTTAAATCCCAGTTACTTGAACTACTACCTGTGTAATTGATTAGCACCATGCCAAGGTACATAGCAAGGATGCAGCAAATGCTAGCTAATTCATAAATGCTAAAGATGTAAGTTCAGAATTTTCATAGGCAGATTGTCATAGTTACTTTTGATGCACAAACAAAAGGCCATATTCTTTCACTGAAAGAATCGCACAATCAGCAAATAGCTTATTCTCCAAGACCGAGTGTGATAGAAAGAAGCTTGTTCTCTCTCACAGCAGAGAGAACCATTCTTGATCTATATTTACCTCTCTCTCCATCACTAAAAAGTAGAGTTTGGGGCAAAATGTCAAGAAAGAAGACTTGAAACTTAGCCCCAGGGCAGGACCAACAGCAGATTATCCTGAAAGCTATTCCTTGGTAAAGGCAGCCCCACTTCTAGGGGAAGCATGTGGTTTCCTGCCCTCCTGCCATCCACTGTGTTCCTGTTGGCAGCACCAGGGTTGAATGACTTATTTTTTTTGGCCCTGGGCTTGAAAGGAATTATAAAGATACATGGGTAAAAGGGAAGAGAACAGATTTAAGGGGAAGCTGCCCTTCTCAGCATTTGAGAGAATTCTTTGTTCTCTGCTTTTGGACACTAATCTTTGGGTTATTTAGGCTGACTTTTTCCACAATGGTTGAAATCAAATGCTTTCAAAACTCTACAGTAGAGAATTTTAAAGATTTTCCTCAAAGACATAAAATTCTACTAGAATATTGTTGATTATGTTTAAATTACCAAATTCTTGATTCAAAAATATTTCTAAGGAATAGAATTGCTTTTATCTACAAAATCACTTGAACTAACTTCTGACCTACTCTTAGTAAGTGATAAAGACTGATCTGCTTTAAGGAAATAATAGGATGTAAATCATCTGGGTTTGAATCCTAGTTTGCTATTTACTCACCATGTCATTAATTTTCTTACCTATTAGAGTCAGCTCCTTCTAGGTTTGAACATGAGTTGGGGCACTTATAAACTTTATAATCACTCACAAGTTACTTAAGTTTCTTCATTTACGAAATAAACTATAAAATAATGATAATTCCTACTTCTCAAGAATGTGGTTAAATATGAATTGAATTTACATAAAGTGAATAAAGCACTTTGCACAGTACCTGGCACATAAAAGGCACTCAATACATTTAAGTACCCTATGTGGGTAGTTTGTACTTTGTACAAACCCTATGTGATTTGTACTAAGATAAATGCTATAAATTATTAAAGAACAGTTTCTTCCTTGGGCTATGTATAACTCCTCCATGTAACCTCGACTATACTATTTTTTAAATCTTTTATTTGGAAATAGTTTATAGCTTACCGTAAAGATGCAATGTTGGTACCAAGAACTCCATATACCATTTATCCAGGTTCAAAAAGTTTTTAATATTTTGTTCCATTTGCTTTATCATAAGTACTCTCTTCATATATTATACATCTATCATTACATCCTAGGCTGGGCTTTTTATAACCACATGTCCAGCTATCTGCAAGAGCAGAGAAAGTTTTTTCTCTTCTTGTTATTCATTATCATGGAAGACATGTGGCTTTCTTATGTAAAAACTAGACCTAAAAACGTTTTGGAAATGCCATACTCCAGATATGCCACTATCTGATCTGTGTATCCAGCACATTACCTCCATATTAAGCCTCCCAGAGCAATACCTGGGGTGGTTTCCCCTCTAGAAAGTGAAGGGAAGCATTAGAGCAGCATTCTCAAACACTTTAGTTTTAGGGCCCCTTTCCCCTCTTACAAATTACTGAGTATCTCAAAGAGCTTTTTTTAGGTTTGTTACAGCTATCACTAGTGACCATATTGGAAAATACACTGAGGAAAAATTTAAATATTTATTAATTCATTTAAAAATAATGATATTAAACCCACTACATATTAACATAAATAATATACTTTAGTATATTAGATAGAAAAAACTAAATATAGAAAAAAACTATATTTACCAATAATAAAGATGTTAGTGAGAAGAATTGTGTTGTTTTAATTTTAATCTTTTTAATTTGTCTTATTAGATGCCAATTAGATTCTTATTAGATTCTCATATCTAGTCTGAAGTCAACCCATTAAAATATGCTGTTTTGGTTGAAGTATAAAAAAAAGAAAACCAGCCTTATGCAGTTCATGGAAAAAGGAGTACATTAATTGCCTTTTCAGATAATTTATCTTTAAAGCTATATCAAAACTCAGTAAGTGGTAGTTTCTTAAAGATTAATTGCAGCCCTATCTTTTAATATTCTATCAAAACGATGCGCTCTATTACTTTTAAATCCATTGGCTTCTTTTTCACTTTAAATGTATCTTTTACCCATGCATACATGGTTTTGTATCATCATTCATTGGCCATTTGAAAAATATTGGTTCACTGAGTTGTGCAGATCTTCTGCACATTTCATAAATATCAAAAAACACATTTGTTAATATCCCCACTAATCTCCTTAGAAAATCCAACACTAGGAAGCTGTTAAACACATAGTGGCTTGTAAAAGTTTTAAAAATTTATACTTTGCTTGAAAGTTTTAATTATATCGCTGGCAACAAATACTGTCAGTTGTTTTCTTTGGAGTGACAGACTGACTTCATTTGTTTTTGAGAAAACATCTGCCAAATACTCACTTCTGTTTTTAAAAGCAGTTTATTAAGATATAATTCACATACTATAAAATACACCAATTTAAATTTTAGAATTCATTGGTTTGCAGTATATTCACAGAAGTGAGCAACCACCAGTACAATAAATTTTGGAACATTTAATCACTCCCAAAAGAAAGCTCACATCCATTTGCAGTCACCATAGCTTCAGCACAACCCTCAAATCTTAGAAATCACTAATCTACTGTCTGTCTCTATGGATTTGTCTATTATGAACTTTTCATATAAATGGAATCATACAATATGTGGTCTTTTGTGACGGGCTTCTTTCACTTAGCATAACGTTTTCAAGATCCATTCATGTTGCAGCATGTGTCAGTACTTGATTTTTTATGGCTGAATGGTATTCCATTGTATGGATATACCATATTTTGTTTGTTTAACCATCAGTTGATGGTCATTTGGTTGCTTCCACTTTTGGCCTTTACGAATGATGCTGCTTTGAACATTTGTGTATACATTTTTTGTGTGGACATATTTTTTCCATTTTCTTGGGTACACAACTAAGAATGAAATGCTGAATCATATAGTAATTCTATATTTTAAGTTTTGAGGAACTGCCTAATTGTTTTCTGTGTCTGTGCCATTTTATATTCCATTCACAGAAGCAATAAAGGAGGGTTCAATTTCTCTATGTCCTTGCCAATAGTTGTTATTGCCTGTCTTTTTTATTATAGTCTTTTTGGTGCATATGAAGTGACATCCCATTGTGGTTTTGGACTGCATTTTCCTAATGGCTAATGAAGTTCAGCATCTTTTCATGCAATATCGTTCACTTATATATCTTCTTTTGAGATATGTGTAATCAGAACCTTTGCCCATTAAAAAAAAATGGGATATTTGTCTTTTTATTGTTTAGTTTTTAGTTCTTTATATATTCTGGATATTAGACTCTGATTAGATATATGATTTACACATATTTCTTCCTTTCTGTGAATTGTCCTTTCACTTTTTTGATGGTGCCCTTTGAAGCACAACAGTTTTTAATTTTAATAAAGCTCAACTTATCACTTTTTTCCTTTTGTCAATTGTACTTTTGGTGTCATATCTAAGAAACCTTTCCCAACCTATGGTCACAAAGATTTACTGCTATATTTTATTCTATGGCTATTTCAGTTTCAGCTTTTACACTTAAGCATATGAGCCATTTCAAGCTAATTTTTGTGTATCACATGAGGCAGGGTTCCAAGTTCATTCTTTTGTATATGGATACTCAATTCTCCCAGCACAATTTCTTGAAAAGATTCTTCTTTCTCCATGGCACCCTTGTCAAAAATCAAATGACCATAATTAAATGGATTATCTCTAGCTTCTCAGTTCTATTTCATTTATCTATATGACTGCCCTTATGACAGTACCACACTGGCTTGATTACTATAACTTTGTGGTGAATTTTGAAATCAAGAAGGATGAGTCCTCCAACTTTGTCCTTTTTCAAAATTGCTTTGGTTCTTCAAACACCAACTTCTGAATAACCATAATTTGTTTGTTGGTTGTTCTTTCAAGTAAAAGTTATATTCTATGGTAATAGTGGCTAGTTCCACTCTCAGGCTCGCAAGTGCTTTTGTTCAAGACAACCACCGGACTTTATAATACGTAGCAGAAGTGCTCTATGCTTCTCTTTTTATCACACAGAATATTAAAGGATGTGTACTCAAGGGCCAAGATTTAATACATTTAACAGATTTTACTACTTTATTAAGACTTCTTAAGAGAAATTGACTTTTCATATTTATTTATTTATTTTACAAATGTGTGTGAGACCACAATGACCACAAGTGCTACTACCTTGATTCCTTCTCAGTCCACAGCAGTTTTGCCCACCACTGAATTTGCACCATCAGTACAAATGTCAACACAGTAAAAAAAGGTAAAAATTTCTCTGCATGTATTTGGTAATACCGAGTCTGGTAAAAACAAACAAAAAAAATCTGTGAGGAGTAAACTTTTCAAATGCCATTTTACGGCCCGCATAACTTCAGAAAACCTGTCAACAAACATTTAATTCATATTTTATTGCATATATCTTTAAAACTATATACAGTAAAAATAATTGTCCAAGTAATCTTGTCATAGTTATGAATATTTACCTCCGATAGAAAATATAGTTATTAGTAGTGCTATCATTACTTGGATAAGGATACTTTTTAGGTCTTTTAAAATATTTCCTTGACCCTGAATAGTCTGTGATTGTGTAATAAGGTATTTTCTGTATACATTGCAATTTGTGGCTATGGCATTTGAGATAGCATAAAATATTTTAGACAAAATGTTCTTTCAGTGAAGTTTACATTTTTTCTACTGTAATTACCAAATGCCAGAATTAATTTTTCTCAGATAATTATTCCTTTAGCATAGTTGACAATCCCAGGCATTTAAGTCATTCATTAAAATGCAGTAATGATTCCTCCAATGGTTTTCACTGCCAGTAATGACATGCATTATTACACATTACTAATTTCCATGAAGAACAATGAGATACTATGTTATTGGTATTTACATTTACAGGACTATACTTTGTTGCATGCTTATAAAGAAAACGAAAAAAGGACCCAGGTCAAATTAACATCAGGTTTTTTTCTTAAAGATTAAATAATCATTGTATTAGTATATGATGTTAGAATTGCTACTAAATATTTTTATTATTATGTAATTTCATTAATAATTGGAAGAAACATATGGCTGAGAAGGACAACACTGAAATTATTAAAATAAATATATGATGATAGTTATGAGTAAACTTGGGACTAAAAAAATTTTTCAAGACAATTTTTGGATTAAATGTTCTGAAGTTTTTTTTCTTTGATGTTTTGCATTTGCATTTGGTGTCATTGTTACTTTCCCCAGTTACTAAGCATTTATTAATTTCAAAACAAGCCACTTAACTTGTGAAATTATCTACTTTAAATGCTTTTTTGTGTTAAATGTCTTATTGTGCTGGTATTCCAGTGTTTACATTAGTACTCACTAAAATAAAACAGTTACTTTTTGATAAAAGTTAATTTGTGATTTGAGCCACTAAAACAACAGAATGCAAGCATTTCTCAGTTTTGCCTTGAATAGTCATCTTCAATTTTATAAAATAAAAAGGTAGAATTAATAATCAGACTTTCTATCTGGTGGACAATATATCAAAATATTCGCATATGCTCATTGATTAAAACACTTATTCAGTTGGACAACCACTGATTGATATGCAAATATTTCATCCATTAAGGTGAGCTTTACTCAAAATGTATGATTTGTCTTTAAGATTATAGCTCCTCATTTCAAAGACATGCTATTTTTACCCTATTTGTGTGAAGCAACTGTGACATGCAGGACTGATTAATTTAAACCACAGATGTGTTTGCCTTAGGGAAGTAGCAGTAGCCTAGTTTTCCCCATAAATATGATAGCCAGAATTCAAATTATTTCCAATCCAAAGCCACGACTGTCCCAATTCTACTAGTTCAGTGATTACATTGGAATATAGTAAAGAGGAAAGGAGGATTGAACCTGTAAACATTTAATGTCTGTATGTTTTTTTCTAAGGCTAAAAATAATAATTCTGTATATTACTAGGGATTGGCTCTCACTAGGCTAACATCGGTAGGCGACTCATTTACGCAGCACTTGAAAAATTCATTTGCATCGGTCGTCAACACATGGATGCATAATGAGGGCGGGTATTTTTCAGGAAGAGAACACACATTTAATTTGACATTTTCATGTTAAACTTGAGGCAGCCAGCCTCCTGGCTTTACCCCATCTTTTCATCCCACCAGACCTTCCCTCCTACTCATCAGATAAGCAGAGCATTCTGCACCCTAAAACATAGGCAGATGGGTTCTTGTGTCATTATTTGTAATCCGATTGAAAGATCTGTTTTTGCTTCTCCTGGCCCCCATCCCATAGTTCTCTAAAATCAACATTCTGTTCCTTAAATTCACAATCTTTCTTTTTTCTTAGCAAGAAATGAAACTTACCAATAGCATTTCTTTGCAACTTTCTCATGTACTTTATAGTCATGCATAATCTCTGGGTGAGAGTAATTCACATAAAGTGTTGGAAACTGTTTTTCTTAATTCAGTAACAGTAGTACACTTATAAAATGGAAAGTGCCAAATAAATGCCATATAATAACAACAATTTTATTGAAGTCAAGTCATCTAACCTTTCCTATAAATGTAAATGCTTCATTATTTAAGCATGCATTTAAGAACCATTTTCATGGGTTCTCTTTATGCATGACTATTTATTCTGAATTATCTCATAATTGGATGATTTCTCATTTTCTTTTAATAATTGCTTGAAACATCTAAAAAGCACTAAGTGTTAAGAGGTCGTTCCTTAACAGTGACTGTTAGAATTTCTTGGAAATTATTTTCCTAGGTTTCTAGGTTACATTTTTCTTGCCCCATTAGTAGGCCTAAAATTCTTTGTTGAGCCAGGGAAGGATATATAATATTATGCTTTTAAACTGTCCAATCAATACTTGTGTATCTACATCCTTGAATTTTTTTAATCTATAAAGAACTACATAAATCTAATGTGTAAAATATAAAGAGAGCAAGCCCCACTGGGGACATATGAAATACTGAAAAATATAGTAAGAATAAAAATCAGCTTAAATACTGAGCCCTGAAACAGCATTTTACAAAGTGGCATTTCCCATTCTTTACATTCATAAAAAAAAACCTTGCCTTGTGTCCTGGGAAAAGTGAGACTACCTCCAAAGTTCATGGCAGTTGATTAGACATAGTTAAATCTTTGCATAAGAAGTATGAGTGTTTGGACTTCTAGCTTGACCAAGGTAAAATTCATATTCTATATTTAGTAGGTACTCTAACCTGATTTAATCACAAATTACAGAAATATCACAGTGAGGGAAGGAAAAGGAAGGGTGGCAATTAAATGAGACAACTGGTTTTCCCAGATCTTTCATTTGACCTCTTCATCCTCAGTCCCCCATCTTCTTTGATTCTATCTTTCCAATCCTTCCAAAATAATTTGAAAGAAGTACCTTATAGGAAATGCAAAGTTTCTAGAGATAGGCAACAAAAAGGTTGAAATTTACCAGTGTGTGATTTTCACCAGAGGACAAATACTCTTTCAGTCCCTTTCAGTCAGATGAACAAAATGCTCGTTATAATATTTTAAGTTTTCTACTGCATACAGAGTACATTGTTCAGTATCAGGAAAAGTTGATGCTGGAAAGGTAAAATATCCCTGCTTCAGAGAGTTTACATATTAAGAACAAGTTGATAGATAAGTGATAATTTTTTTAAAAAAATGAGGCACAAATGTTATAAAGATTTTTATTCAACTAATAGTTTTTAAAAAAAATTGTTATCTAGAATCATGTAGTGAAAAATTCATCATACTGGGGATTAGGAAACAGTGCTGATTTTGGCTCTGGCTTGATTGGGTGTGACCTTGGTTATGTTATTGAACATCTCTGGGTTTCAGATTTATTGTCTAAAGAAAACAAAATTGATTGAACAATCTCTAATTCATAGTCATTCTGTATTATTTCTTATGAGGAAAAATGTTCTTTTTAAGGACAGGTGTTTTCACAATACTCCTGTTAATGCCCTTAATGCCTCCTTTTCTATCATATCTTTTTTTTTTTTTTTTTTTTGTGGTATGCGGGCCTCCCTCTGTTGTGGCCTCTCCCGTTGCGGAGCACAGGCTCCGGACGCGCAGGCTCAGCGGCCATGGCTCACGGGCGTGAACCCGGTTCCCCTGCATCGGCAGGCGGACTCTCAACCACTGAGCCACCAGGGAAGCCCTCTATCATAGCTTTTGAGTTTCTGTCTGGTACTTAAGATTCTCCTATATAACTGTATATATCTTTAGTGCATATATTTTTTTATGAAATGAAAAACATTGGTTTTTTTCACATGGTTAAGCACTTTTCATCGATAGCTAATTCTTCACAGCACTCTCTGAAGTATTATTATAATTATGCCTGTTTTCCAGGTAAAGACTTGGAGACACCGTGAGATTCGGTCGCTAACCCAGGGTCACATTAACAGTAAATGGGGAACTGAGATTCTAGCCCAGACAGTCTGACTCTGGGGCCCACTTTCTTAACCACCCTACTGCATTTATACCTAACAGCATTGCTGATTTCACACTACTCTCCATATTTTTCCAAATGTTTCTTTTTCTAGACAGGTTGATTTTTTTTGTTTCGAAACAGAAGGCTATGTGCTCATTCAGGACTGCAAATCTTTACATCTTGTCCCCCATCCTGAATGCTTTTCTAGAATCTCTCTTCTCTAGGCTCCAAAATGGCATAGTGCTCCAGGTGGCCACTGCATCAATTAGTCAGAGTTGGCCTCTGAGAATAATCCTCTGCATCATCACATATATAAGGCAATGGCTCCCAACTGGATTTCAGGGCCCTGACTGTTCTCCTGAGCACCTCTGCTGTGCCAGAGGCTTCTCAGCTGACATCTCATTTCGCCCAAATTTGCAACATCCCTGATCCTCTTACAGGTAAATGTACCACTTAATCTCACCAAGCAAAAACTTTGGAATTCTAGGGACTTCCTGATGGCGTGGTGGTTAAGAATCCGCCTGCCAATGCAGTGCACATGTGTTCGAACCCTGGTCCGGGAAGATCCCACATGCCGTGGAGCAACTAAGCCCGTGCACCACAACTGCTGAGCCTGTGCTCTAGAGCCCACGAGCTACAACTAATGAGCCCGCGTGCTGCAACTACTGAAGCCCGCGCACCTAGAGCCCGTGCTCCGCAACAAGAGAAGCCACAGCAATGAGAAGCCCGTGCACAGCAACGAAGAGTAGCCCCTGCTCGCAGCAACTAGAGAAAGCCTAAAAAAAAAAATTGGGAATTCTAGATTATTCCCTCTTTCTCATCATATACACCCAGTCCCTGAAACCTAGCAGTTTTGCTCCTTTTGTGTCTCTCAAATCCCATTTTTCTCCATTCTCATAGTCATTGCCTTAAGTCCTTATTATTTTTTTGTCTGAATTATCACAATAACCTTCTTATCTGCCCCGTGTCTCCCACCATGCCCTATTCCAGTTTTGCCAACATAAATCTGGCACAGTAATCTTCAAAAATGGCTAATCTTTCAGATTTCCTCCATAATTTTCAGTATAAAATTTAAACTCTTTACCATAATTTTTAAGGTTTTTCCTTCCCTCCCTCCCTACCTCTCTCACTTCTCCTGACACTGTTCTCCTCAGGTGAGGTTCAACAACCTTCCCCAAGTCTCCCAGCCCCTCCTGTGTATTCCTCTACTAGAACAAACAAGTAGGACCCTGTTCTCTCAGTGCTTAGAGCCTCAACACCTAGGCATTTTAATATAAAACTTAAGAACTCATACTTTGAAGCTACACAAACCTGGTTTGAATTAGTGGTGCACCAGTTACTAGCTTATTTGGAGGAGCTTGGACAAGTAATGTGACCTGCCTGAGTCTTAGTTTCCTCATCTGTAAAATGGGCAGAATAAAGGGCCTATCTCACAGAGTTGTTAGCAGGGTTAAATAAGATAATTAATGGAAAGCCCTTACTATGATGCCTGGGAAACAATAATTGCTTCATGAATGTGATACTACAACTAATGCAATGCCTAAAATTGAATAAATGGAATAATAATGAATTTTTTTTTTTTTTTTTTTCGGTACGCGGGCCTCTCACTATTGTGGCCTCTCCCGTTGCGGAGCGCAGGCTCCGGAGGCTTACAGGCCCAGCTGCTCCGCAGCATGTGGGATCTTCCCGGACCGGGGCACGAACCCGTGTCCCCTGCATCGGCAGGTGGACTCTCAACCACTGTGCCACCAGGGAAGCCCTGAAATTTTTAAATGAATGAATGAATGAACAAGGTGTATGGAATTGAATCTAAGGAGGAGAGAAAAATGCTGCAGGTCAATGATAGTTTCAGGATGAGGTCAAGTAAATAAGCAACACTTCAGATGTGTCCATTTTTTGCCTTCAGATTTGTTTCATGGTTGATATTATTTTAATACAAAAGAAACCATCGAAAGCTTATTTTTGATCAGGCTTTTATTTTATATTTCCACTGCCATGTTCTTCTTGACATTTGTGAAGTACTTTTTACTACTTCCAAGATTCTGGTCTTTGTGCATCTTTACTGAATTAGAATAAGCACAATGCACTTCCTATTGATGGAGCCATCTGAGGTTCCTGGCCTGGAGGGGCACAGATGAAGGGAACCTGGTGTCAGCACATTTAGGGCACATCAGAGAACAGTCGAGCAGTGTGCAGGGTCTGTGCAATCACTTGCTCTCATTAGATGCTTTTTAAATGTTTACATGCTTGCCAGTGGCAAAGATGGCAAACTTCAAGTAATTGATTGGAAACAAAATTTTTATTGTCCCCTGCAGTTCTATAAAAACCAGTGATTAATATATTTTTCTTTTTTTTTTTTTTTCTGAATGACTTTCCACTTCAAACCTTTGGTCAAGAGTCCGGATCTATAGTCATATCTGGAGTCCTTAGCAGATGGGATGACAGGGATTCACAGGCGTTTCTGTAGGTGGTGAAGTGTAACCAGCAAGATACTGGTAGCTAATGTTTTTAAACTTTTTATAATTTACCCTGTGATTCCCATATATGATCTCATAAGGGGAGGGGAGGTATTTTTCTTAACCTTCTTTTACACTTGAGGAAAACAGGAAAATCGAGTATCAGTTAATTGCTCAAATTCACTTATTAGGAGTGCCACTGTTCTGTCATTGTTAGGAATCACATACCCTTCCCCTGCTTACCTAAAAATCATTTTGGAGGCTGATTTTATAATGGATTTAAAAATTGAAGAGGCAAGAAATACTTATTACCATTGGCAGGGCAGAGATGTGGCAGATGTGTTTCACTCAAGCAAATTTAAGACAATACGTTTAGGGAAGTGTGTACTGTAGGGTGAGGGGGTTTGTCTACACAGTTGTTACTTGGAGAAGATGGGGCAAGGGAATGAGAGGGAGAAAAAGTAACTACAACAAAGAATTTCTCTTACTCTTGCTCCAATCACCATTTCACTTACCTGCCGATGAAATACAAATTTATATTTTAAAGGCAAGACAAGAAAATTTAAACATAAAATATTTCTCTGCCAGTTTGGGCCTCCTCCCTCCCCTCTAGTGTGCATTGTGCATCTGCATTATGCATCAACCAGACCTCCCCAATGGCAGAAATACCTGCCTAAGCATAAAGATCCATTTTTCTTCTTCTGGAGCTCGTCATGAAACTCCTTAGAAGATAACATTCCTTTCTCAATCTTGTAGGGATCTTGATGACCCACCACTTGCCTTGTGTGTGCAGATAACTCTGGTGAACTTTAGGTACCGTGACAATATATCATTTCCCTTAGAGATAGCAATTGGTGCAGAACAGACTGGTCAGATGACCTGGGGAGATACTGGGCCACATCTAATAGAATTTTACAGCTTAAATACTTACTTGTGACCTTATTAATGTTACTAGTTATGTTACTTGTAATTTGCCTATTTTATAAGATTGCTGTTTCTTGCATTACCAAATGTGTGACTAATCCTGAGATAAAACTAATGTGATTAGGTGACTTGAAACAATTGACCAAATATATAGTCCTATAAGGTCAATGATTGTAATAGTGTAACTCTAGATATGGGAAGAAGCAACCAGAGGGAACCATTTCCTGAACCATAACAGACTAGTAAGACAGGCGGTCCAAAAGCTTTTGGCTACTGTTAACAGGGCCAGTCCAGTAATAGCACTTTGAGTGGCTTATCAACGAAATTCTTGCTTGACCTGGGAATGGGCATTCTTAGTGCCATGGGACAAATTGGTCATGAATTGCCTCTCAGACCTTGGTGGAAATTAAGACCAAAAGGGAAGAGATTATAAAATAAAGAATGTTGCCCACCATCTTGTTCTACAATAATCAAATTATCAGCCACGGCAGTCACTGACCTACCAGACACTCTGAAAGGAACTTGGGGTGAAGAATAGGATGAGGTAATCTGTGCTCTGGGAAAACTGACAGAACAGACCTTCAAATAGTTAGATATTTTCAGGAGAAATCTTTTATGAAACTGGATTCTTCCATCTTGCCATACCTGGAAAAGCACTAAAACCATCAACTAAGATGTCTGTTTCTCATGACTAGCAGCAACCTTCTACTGAGATGTGTGCTTGATTGCATGTACCCCCTTTGCCAAAATAACATGTATGCTGACCTCCCCCTTTACCTCTTTGGAACAGTCCTCAGAGCTTTCTGAAAGACTGTCTCCCAGGTTATAATCCTCTGATTGGCTCGAATAAAATTTTCCATCTCTTTCTCTGATTATTGATTAATTTTTTTGTAGACACTACCACGACCACAGCATGAACTGATTTGATAGTGAGACTTCTGAGCTTGCCCTGGAATCTGTTTTCTATTCTCTGACATCAGTTCCCATCAGAACCAAAAGGGTGTCCCAGAGCAAATAACTTTCACTTCAAAATCATGTCATATCCTTAATTACTAATGTCTTAAAATACCATAATCCTTAGCTTTTCGATCTATGCCTTCTACCTTTGTTTTTTAATCTTTATTGGGACTTTCAAAGTTGTTCCTATTTTTTTTTATCTTTATTGGAGTATAGTTGCTTTACAATGTTGTGTTAGTTTCTGCTGTTCCTACTTTCGAATGTCATTATTTTCTGAAGTTGTGGTTCTCTGAATTCTTCACATCTTTCTTGTCTTTCACCTTCAGTGGTGTATTCAATGAATATTTTTGAGCTCCTGCAGTGTACTAGAGGCACAAAGATGAATGCAGAATGTTCCCCGACCTCACCATTGGTTGAGAGAGCTATCAATGGTGTTCCTAAAACACAGAGATAAGTGTATTAAAAGTCAAGTCATTCCAGGTCATTGCTGGATCTTTCTAAGGAAACTTGAGTCTCTCTGTCCACCAGAAACAGGATATCCTTTGGTGAGCAAGGCCACAGGCTGATGCTGGAAAGGCCTTGGTACTGCCTGCATCTACACACCACCCATCAACAGATTGCAGGGATTAACTCACTTGACAACCTGTGGTAAATTTAATCCACTAGGGCTCATATTATTATTATCTCTGGTCACCACCCAGTATATAGATCCCTCAGTTATCTACTCTTTCCTGCAGCCTCACCTTAGGCCTCCTGCCCCTGATCAGTCCTAATGCTGCTCCTCTTGGCACTGCCTTCTGGTCCTGATCTCTATCTTTTACTCTTTGAAACTCTCTGATCATAGTTAACAAACTTTCCTGTGTTTCCTACAACTGGTGGCCTTAACTGAAAAGACCTTCCATATGTAAACCCTTCTCCTGTTCAAGTGGGAAAATCTAATATTGGGAAGGAGGTAGTCACAAGAGTCTATGTGTATTTATGGCTTATCTACAAGAATTCTCAAAATTAGTTGTTTGTTTTGGTTTTGTTTTTAGAAACCATGGGGTGAGAGTTCACTAGATGTGTTCCTATGATCTTGAAGTCTATCCATAGCAAGCATCTGACACTTGCCGGGATTATCAAGTTTCAGAGTACCTGTAAAAGTAAGAGCATAAAAATAAACCAGTTGGTTAACTTATTTACAAAACAGGAACAGACTCACAGACATTGAAACAAAACTTATGGTTAGCAAAGGGGAAGACAGGGAGGGATAAATTAGGAGTTTGGGATTAGCAGATGCACACTACTGTATATAAAATAGATAAACAACAAGGCCCTACTGTGTAGCACAGGCAACTATATTCAATATCCTGTAATAAACCATAGTGGAAAAGGATATGAAAAAATATATATATACACACATATATGTGTATACATATCAATATATATCTGAATAACTTTGCTGTACACCAGAAACTAACACAACATTGTAAATCAACTATACTTCAATTAAAAAGAAAACAAAAACAGACATTTGGTCAGGTCCAAGATATTCTGTGCAATCAAGTTTTCTCGCTGTGACCAAGAATGTGTCTATTCTGCCTCATAATCACTTCAGTTTTAAAGAATATATTTCAAATAGCTTAGCCTCCTGCTACAACATATTTTCTTTCTTTTGTTTGTGAACTTTTCTAGATTTTTAAACTTAATTATTTTTTTTCCTTTGTAATTTATTTTTCACTTCTGCTATCCTTGAAGTAAAGAGTTTGGTATGTTTGCTTCCTGCTGGGGAAAGTACTACAAGAAATTTTGTGTCATTTTGCATAATTGAGTAATAAAGTATTCTGGTTACCAGAAAAAAAAATTCAAGCTACACACATTCAAGAAATAAGGGTATAGTAGACTATACCTAATAATAATCCTGTTCTATGCCTAATTTATACTTTCTTTGGATGACTCAGAAGGCAATTCAAGATCACACAGAAAGCTCAGGGACAGCATGGAATATTACGGTAAATATGCAGAAGTGTCAGTTAACAGAGTTTTCAGATTCTCTGAGAAATATGCTTTATGTTTAAAAGTAAAAAAAGTATGTTAATGTAAAGTGCTTTATAAATAGAATTATATGTGCTGTTTCTGAGAAAATGATAGAAGTAAAAGTCTCAAGGTCACTTTTTGCAAAGAATAAATCACTAATCTATTTTCTAGATTTCATTATCTTCTTTCAAAAATGATATTCATGTTTTTGCCTATGCCAGTAATATATTTTCTAATTCCACCTCCTATGTGCCAATAGGACATAATGTTGAAGTAAAGAGAACATGAGCATTGAGGTCACAAATTTGGGAATGAAATCCTCTTCCTACCTTTGGGACCAAGGATAACTTAAAATTTTTTTTAACATTTCCCAGTTTTATTTTTCTAATCTATAAAATAAAAATAATTTTTTAGCACATTGAGTTCTTGTGAGCAGTAAATAAGACAATTTAGGTAAAGCCTTTAGACTTGTTCCTGGAATTTACTCTGGGCTCAGCAAAAGCTTTCTCTTAACACAATCATTTTTTTCTTTAAATTTATTAGTTCATAGGTGAGGCCTTGTTATTTTTTTATTTTTTTTTTTTTGCGGTACGCGGGCCTCCCTCTGCTGTGGCCTCTCCCGTTGCGGAGGACAGGCTCCGGACGCGCAGGCTCAGCGGCCATGGCTCACGGGTCCAGCCGCTCCGCGGCATGCGGGATCCTCCCAGACCGGGGCGCGAACCCGGTTCCCCTGCATCGGCAGGCGGACG
>NC_041218.1:27083574-27129497 GCF_002837175.3 Physeter macrocephalus
ATGCAAATTATTATATATAGGATGGATAAACAACAAGTTCCTGCTGTATAACACACTATATTCAGTATCCTTTGATAAACCATAGTGGAAAAGGATATGAAAAAATATATATATACACACATATATGTGTATACATATCAATATATATCTGAATAACTTTGCTGTACACCAGAAACTAACACAACATTGTAAATCAACTATACTTCAATTAAAAAGAAAACAAAAACAGACATTTGGTCAGGTCCAAGATATTCTGTGCAATCAAGTTTTCTCGCTGTGACCAAGAATGTGTCTATTCTGCCTCATAATCACTTCAGTTTTAAAGAATATATTTCAAATAGCTTAGCCTCCTGCTACAACATATTTTCTTTCTTTTGTTTGTGAACTTTTCTAGATTTTTAAACTTAATTATTTTTTTTCCTTTGTAATTTATTTTTCACTTCTGCTATCCTTGAAGTAAAGAGTTTGGTATGTTTGCTTCCTGCTGGGGAAAGTACTACAAGAAATTTTGTGTCATTTTGCATAATTGAGTAATAAAGTATTCTGGTTACCAGAAAAAAAAATTCAAGCTACACACATTCAAGAAATAAGGGTATAGTAGACTATACCTAATAATAATCCTGTTCTATGCCTAATTTATACTTTCTTTGGATGACTCAGAAGGCAATTCAAGATCACACAGAAAGCTCAGGGACAGCATGGAATATTACGGTAAATATGCAGAAGTGTCAGTTAACAGAGTTTTCAGATTCTCTGAGAAATATGCTTTATGTTTAAAAGTAAAAAAAGTATGTTAATGTAAAGTGCTTTATAAATAGAATTATATGTGCTGTTTCTGAGAAAATGATAGAAGTAAAAGTCTCAAGGTCACTTTTTGCAAAGAATAAATCACTAATCTATTTTCTAGATTTCATTATCTTCTTTCAAAAATGATATTCATGTTTTTGCCTATGCCAGTAATATATTTTCTAATTCCACCTCCTATGTGCCAATAGGACATAATGTTGAAGTAAAGAGAACATGAGCATTGAGGTCACAAATTTGGGAATGAAATCCTCTTCCTACCTTTGGGACCAAGGATAACTTAAAATTTTTTTTAACATTTCCCAGTTTTATTTTTCTAATCTATAAAATAAAAATAATTTTTTAGCACATTGAGTTCTTGTGAGCAGTAAATAAGACAATTTAGGTAAAGCCTTTAGACTTGTTCCTGGAATTTACTCTGGGCTCAGCAAAAGCTTTCTCTTAACACAATCATTTTTTTCTTTAAATTTATTAGTTCATAGGTGAGGCCTTGTTATTTTTTATTTTTTTTTTTTTGCGGTACGCGGGCCTCCCTCTGCTGTGGCCTCTCCCGTTGCGGAGGACAGGCTCCGGACGCGCAGGCTCAGCGGCCATGGCTCACGGGTCCAGCCGCTCCGCGGCATGCGGGATCCTCCCAGACCGGGGCGCGAACCCGGTTCCCCTGCATCGGCAGGCGGACGCACAACCACTGCGCCACCAGGGAAGCCCAGGCCCTGTTATTTTTGAAATTTAGTGCATACATCTTTGTTAACTTGAAATGGACTTCATCATTTTCTAATGGTTGTTTTTCCAGATGCAAGAGGCCTAATCCCTTTAATCAGTGCTTATCATCCATGGAATGGATGCAGCATCTGGCACCTGAGGGCGTGAGGAAATACTGTGGAGGATTCAGGATTGTCCTAGTCTCTCAGTCTGAAAGTTCTGTTTCATACCAAAGCGAAGTCAGCTTTTTTATATCTTCCCTACTTCTGCTCCCTGGCCTGCACTGACTGCGTAATCATTCTGGTCATTGGACAAACCTTCTAATATTTAAAAATGGCCATTGTGTTTCACATAAAACTTCTCTCTTCCATTTTAACACACCCAGTTCCTGCAAGCCTTCCTGATAACTGTTTTCCCAAACATTTATTATCCTGGTCACTCTCCTCTGTTCACAGCATCCTAAAGTGGTCTTGGAGCAGGACATGCTATTCTAGGTGTTGTAAAGAATTATGGGATTTCCCCCTCTTCCGTTAATGCAGGATACAATTGTATTCATTTTTTTTTTTTCTGTGGTATGCGGGCCTCCCTCTGTTATGGCCTCTCCCGTTGCGGAGCACAGGCTCCGGACGCGCAGGCTCAGCGGCCATGGCTCACGGGCCCAGCCGCTCCGCGGCATGTGGGATCCTCCCAGACCGGGGCGCGAACCCGGTTCCCCTGCATCGGCAGGCGGACGCGCAACCACTGCGCCACCAGGGAAGCCCCAATTGTATTCATTTTGGAAAAGTCTTGGTGTCCTGTTGTATGTTGGGCTTGAATTCAATGACAATATTTGAGGTTTTTTTTAAATTGAAGTATAGTTGATTTATAATATTGTGTTAGTTTCAGGTGTACAGCAAAGTGATTCAGTTATATATATATATATATATTTTCATATTCTTCTCCATTATAGATTATTACAAGATATTGAATATAGTTTCCTGTGATATTGCAGTAAATCTTGTTGTTTATTTATTTTATATATAGCAGTGTGTATCTGTTACTGTCATACTCCTAATTTATCCCTTCCCCCGTATTTGAGTTTTTTTAAATTGGAACGACTTGTTGTTAAAACAGGTTTCCTCATCATGTAGTTGCTCTGATGTATTTTGAACTTAATTATAGGATTTCATATTTTTATCTGTCAAATTTTATATTACTTTTATGTCATTGCTCTCATGTATTGAGAGTTGTCGATCTATATTATATTATTATATTATATGTATTATATTATATATTAGTATTTGATCTCAGCATTGGGACATCTGATGTTTTAAAATACAATGTATAATAGTGGAAACCCTACTGATAAAGAAGTAGATCAAATCAAAGCTTTATATACAGGTGGCTGACATTCTAGACATCTCTATTCAGGTTGGAAATGAACAATAATCAATATCATTCGGTCTCTAGCATTATTTTACCTCTCTCATCACTGACAGTTTTTCTAACTGGGTAATTTATTGAATGAATCTGGTGAATCTTTCATCATTCTATGATGTAAATCATTAGGACTGGAACACTGGACTCATTTAAAGCGTATGTGTACTCTCTTACTATTTCCACACCTTTCCTCAGCGTTAAAATTTTGCTCTGAACACAGACATGCACACACATACACACACATTCACACACACACTCACATTCATTGCAGAAAATTTAAAAACTACTTTTCACTTGGAAAATTTAGAAAGCACATGCAATTCTGATTCAAAGAACAGAACCCGTTGTATGACTGTTTTTCCTGGCTCACTCCTAACTAATAGCTACATGTCCCTTCTCTCTTTAAACACACACACACACACACACACACACACACACACACACACACAACCCTCTTGTTTATATAAGGTTGGTTGGGATCATATGATCTATAATAATTTATCTTAATCTCATTTATTTTTTTTAGCATTTTCCAAAGTCGTGAAAAAATTTGGGAGAATATGAATGTTAATGGCTGCATGTATACTGTAAAATAGATTCAAAATAACTTATGTAACAAATTCCCAGATTAGGTATATATCCAAATTTTGGCTATTGTGAATAATCTCATAACAAAAATAATTAAAGCCAAATAATTCTCAGTACCTCTGGTAATTTCTTCTAGATAAATGCCTAGAAGAGATTAATTAAACAGTCATAAATTTACACATACATACAATATATATTATACATTTATATTTCTTTTAACAAAAAGGATATATTTTAGAAAATATATAAAATGCAAACATTGAAAAGTCAAAAAAATTATAACCCACAACCCAGAAAACAATGTTATTAATTTAATCTTAATAACATAGTGCATATATTTCCTGTATTTTTTTACATTTAAGATTTAAAATATAATAAGGAGGTTATACTGTACATATTATTTTTAGAATTTTTTTAGTTAAAAATAGGTCATAATCATTATTCATATCATTCATTACTTTTCTACAATATAATTTTAATATCTATACAGTATTCTCTTTTATGACTTTAATTTTAGAAAAGAGATTTCTTATTATTGGTTAGTTATGCCAGTTCTATATTCTTTGTTATGTAGACTGTGATGAGTATTCCTGATAATAAATCTTTGTATATATTCACATCAATTTTCTAAGGATAAAGTCTTAAAGATGAAATTGCTTGTCAAAGAGCATATTCAATTCTAAAGCTTTTTATGGACCTTATTCAATTGTTCTTTGGAAAATATCCACAAATTTTCCCTCCTAGCAGTATAAAATCACATTTCCTCAGATTCTTACCAACATCTTTTATACATTTTGGCCTCGCTTTAAGTGAAAATTATGTTGTATGGTTGTTTCTATTTGGCATTTCTTTCTTTGATTACCAGTGAGGTATCACGTTTGGGGCTGCGTCTGTGTGTGTGTGAGTGTGTGTGAGAGACAGAGACAGAAGGAGATGGAGAGAGATCTTGTGTGTGAATTTGCTCCTCAGTCTTTATTATTTTCTATAAATTTTTCTGTTTTTTATTTAGAAAATGTATTTGATATTAATGAAATTAAACATTTATCTTTGAATAACATTTTTACAACTTTTCTTAAAAATGTTTCCCATTCTCCAATACTGTAAAATATTCAACAACATTATTATTAATACCATTATTTTTATTGCATTTCAATATTGTCTTCTGGAATTTGTTCCTGTGTGAGTTATGATGTAAGAATCTGACTTATTTATTTCCAAAAATTTTAATCAGTTCTCCCAGCACTAAATTCATCTCCCTACTGATTTGAAGTAATGCAAGCAAAGTATAATTAATTCAGATATAGAGAATGGCTGTTTTCATTCCATTATCTATCAGTTTTACTATTTTCCATTTTTAATTTGCAAATTTTTGTTTATAGTGATAGAAACACCTATGTGAGTCTTTATTTATACGATTTGGCATTTCAACTCTTTGATATGTTATATTTTTATCATATATGTCTTATTTTAAGGAAAATCTTTGAATTCAGTTTTGCAGTTATTTTCATAAATTTTTTATACTTACTGACTAGATTCAAAGCTTGCTGCAGTTTTGATATCTTCCCTTCTCAGTTATCTGGGATACAGTTTTAATGATTATTTTCCAAAAGGAACATGTAAGCAGTATTTTTTCTGAAATCTTTTATGTCTGTGAATGGCTCTCTCTTAATTTCATCCGTTAATGACAACATGGATTGTTATTTTGAGTGTCAATTTTTCATTTTCTCTGCGCCTACAGGATGAGGCTTGCTTTCTTTGTTTCTGCAGAGATTTTTCTTAGGCTCCTGTTGTTTTACTTTTCTCTGTTTTCAATCCTGTGCAGATTTTTCGCACAGTCCCTTAGCTCTGTAGTCTATCTTCTTGAGCTGAATGCTTGGATCCCTTCCTCAGTTCCGTGGCTAGAGCTTGGTAAGAAATATACTCCTGTCCATTTTCCCATGTCTGATAAATACTCATCTACTCTTCTACTCTCATAATCTGTTTCTCTGAGACTCTAGACCATTGGGTTACATGAAAAAAATTATAATTCTCAACATACACTTCCCAAAAATCCTTCTTAATTCTTCCCCTTCCTTGAATGTCTTACTTGTAATTGCATTAAAAGCCATAATTTCAGCTTTAAATTCTTCTTCAATATATAAGTATTTGGGGAAAATATTTAAATTTCTATATGCCTTTTTTGGGTCTAACTTTTATTTAATATTTCGATGTGCAGTTTTAGTTTTATTTGATTAAAAATACCTACATAGTTTTTCTCTCCTTCTTTTAATCACAAGTCCCTTCCACGTTCTTGCTCAGGTTTATGTGTTTTTTTGGGGTCCAGTTTAATTTCTCTGTATCTGTGATTTTTATACACCCTATACTTGCTTTAAAGGTAACAGAATATCATTTAATTTGGGTCTTTATTGAAGAGCTAGGAGTCTGGTAACAAGTGAATCTCTCTTCCTTCATCTACCTTCTAACCCATGTCTACTACGTGAGATAGTTTACCTAGGAAAAAGACCCACATTCTTTATTTTATTCACTTTTACCTCTAATCTTTCTGATTTTGTCTGTTTCATGTGAATGTGAACTCTTGAGTTAATTACTATGCTAGACACTGGTTCTATAGCAGAGATATGGCTAGAGCTTGCAGTCTAACAGAGAACACAGATATAAAAAACAGTAAGGTAGAGTTGGAAGGCCCTTTTTTTTTTTTGAAAAGGGGATTTTTAAAAAAAATTTATTTATTTATTTATTTATTTTTGGCTGTGTTGGGTTTTCGTCGCTGCGCGCCGGCTTTCTTTAGTTGTGGCGAGCGGGGGCTCCTCTTCGTTGTGGTGCGCGGACTTCTCATGGCGCTGGCTCCTCTTGTTGCGGAGCACGGGCTCTAGGCGCCTGGGCTTCAGTAGCTGCGGCATGCAGTCTCAGTAGTTGTGGCTTGCAGGCTCTAGAGTGCAGGCTCAGTAGTTGTGGTGCACGGGCTTAGTTGCTCCAAGGCATGTGGGATCTTCCCGGACCAGAGCTTTGAACCCGTGTCCCCTGGATTGTCAGGCGGATTCTTAACCACTGTGCCACCAGGGAAGCCCCAGAAGGTTCTTTGAAGAAATGGTTAAGCAAGAAAAAAAAGAACTTCCGACACTGACATTTTACTAATCCCTAATGAAACAGCCTAATGACCCCAAATTGTTGCCCACCGTACAGAAGTTCTAATCAGTTTTTGGTGCCTTTTTGTTGCATGCCGTCTTCTAGATTACCTGGGATACGTGGGAAACTTTCAAAGACCTTATCCCCCGGAGTATCTCACTCCGCAGCTTTTCTTGCTGGAATTTTCAGCATATCCATTGTTTGCCCCAGCTGGTATCCTTTGCCTCAGGTCTCAGTAGCTAGTTTCTTTTCCTTTCTCAATGTTTTCGAGGAATTTCCTTGCATAGGCCCCTCTTTCCTCTGAGAGAGTTCTGAGTTAGGTAAAATAAAGGCAAGCCTTTTGCACTAGTCCTTCAGGGAGCTCCCAGAGAGGTCAAAAGAGATACACAGGTTTTTGAGAACAAGGTTCTCTCTGCTCTCTGCTCTCTGCTCTCTCCAGACCAGAACCAATATCAGGAAATGGGGACTGCCAAGCTGTGGAGGGGACCAAGGCAAGTCAAAACACCACAGAAGTCTCCTACTGGGTTTCAGTCACTGTTTTCCTGATTAAGCATTCACGTGGTTACTGTAAACCTCGGTTTACAGTATTTTTATATATTTTATATATTATTTATACATTATTTTTATATATTTATTTTATAAATTTTATTTATTTATAAATTATTTTATATATTTATTCTAGATTTATATAATTTATATATAATAATTATATATTATAATTATTATAAATTAATTATTTATATTTATATATAAAATATATAATTATATTTTATATATTTTACATATTTATATTTATATATAAATATATATTCATATATATTTTATATATTTATATATAATATATAATTATATATTAATTAATTATAATTAATTATATATATATAATTTATATATTATTCTAGAGTTCTGATAAGGTTGCTTCTACACATTTTTTGCCAGAATTTTTGGTGTTTCTGAGGCATGATAGGCCGCTGGAGGTCCCTGCTCTGTCATTTTCACTGATGTTACTCTCGACTTGTATTTTTTACTTAAAAGGTATGTCTGAGTGGTCTCCCATAGAAATACATAAAAGCTTCTTTATTCTTTTTATCAGTACAGTGTTCCATTGTGTAGTTCTACTCTGATGATTTAATGAATCTCCTATTGCTATACATCTAGCTTGTTAACAACCTTTTGCTATGACAAGTGGTATGTAATGAATAGCCTTATACATGTTATTTCATATCTCTGCTTGCATATTTCTATAATAAATTCTGAATGCATTGGTGTGCCAATGGATATGTGCATTCATAATTTCAAAAATATTTCCAAATTATGTTATACGTGACTCTTACCAGTTTACAGAGTTACTAACAGTGCATGGGAATTCAAGGTTTATTATAGGCTTTCCAACATAGTGCTTCATCAGATTTTTTCATCTTTTCCAGTTTGATGCAGTATAGTTTTTATTTGCATTTCTCCAGTTATTAATGAAGTTGAGTATCTTTCAATAAACTAGAGACCCACTTTTGTTTTAACTTATGTGACTATTTTATTTATTGCTCATACTTTTATGGCCATTTGCTATTGGTTTGTGGGAATTTTTGTATTGGGAGAGCACTCATAATATTTCCATACATATTATTACTGTCTGTCATTTTTTTCTTCTAATTTGTAGTTGATTTCTCCATGCATATTATATGCAGTCATATCAATCATTTTTAAATGTTCCCTGGGCTTTTTATCATAATTAGTAAGACCTTGAAAACTAGGGAATTAAAAAAAAATTTAGGCATGATTTCTTCTAGGTTTTTTAGACTTCACTTACTAAATTTAAATATTTACTGAGGATATTTCTTATTGTAGTGCAGGAAGTTTGGATCTAACTTTAATTTTTCCAAATGAGACTCCACTAGAACCTAGTTGGCTCAACACCTCTTACTGAATAATTTCATTCCTCCCTCCTCCCCCTACCCCCTACACTAATTTGAAGTACCAAGTTTATAATACACAAAATTTCTGTAGTATTTGAATATATATATATAAATTTTCTCTTAAGGGATTATGTCCTATCAGTTCTAAAAACTGAGATTCCCTTCAATATATTATCAAGGTATTTGTAGACCATCTTTTATCCTGCTCAACTTTTAATTTTCTCATTAATCTCATTAATATTCTCTGATAATCGTCTTTTATGACAGCCTCATTAGAATGAAGATAACTGGCTCAGAAATGTTGAAGACTCACTTGTAATTACCGCTAGTTTTCTACATTCTATATCGGCCGATATGAGATGGTAGAGACTGTTCCTGACTATGTCACATCATGGGACAAGTTAACCAGACATATCACTGCGTACGTTTTGTTGGATAATTACAGACCCCTGGAACACATTCCACTATATATATCTACTCTAAATTAGATTTTAAATTGTAAAGGTATGCTACCCAATATGTGATGTTGTTCTGGGTAAGTGGTGGTTAATGTCATGGATCTGTAAAAAACCTAAATTTTGGCATATTTATAGCTCCATATCAGGGGTTTAAATTTTATAATTTACAGCTATCTGAGGAAAGTCCTAACAAATTTATTCTAATGATTTTGAGTATATTATATGGTAAACTAGATATATTTAATTTTTACAGGTGGACTAAGTTTAAAAAAGCATTGCTTTTCTTAACGTGCTTTTTCTGGGGGTAGGGAGAGAGTACACTTATATTTTATTATCATTTGGCAAATAATGATGTAAAATTAAAATTTGACTTCTAGATAGATGTCTTATATACATTTTCTCATTACTTGAAATTATTTCACTATACCCCTGCTCAAGAAAGTGGTAGATTTCCTAAAATATTAGTTATACACTTTTATTTGGCGTATAGTTCTATTATATTTAAGGAGATGTAGTGGAAAATACAGGATTATTAACATTAATGAAGAAAATTGGAGCATTTTGCATGTTTGTAGTATTAAAACACGAAATATATATTAGGAGTATCTTTAACCAACAAAAGAGGACAAAAAGGAAATGATAAATATTATTAAGAAAGAATAAACTTGAAGAGCTGCAACATAAGATTATGGGTTTCAGCATATAATTTTATTAACTTGAGAACAGACCTCCAGAGAAAAGCACTTTCCTTCTTTTAAGAATTTTCAATGACACTGGACATACTTTAGCTGTATAGTCATGTGGTTTATAAATCAAAATGATAAAATTCTGGTACTTCTATTTAGAGATGAAATTAGTTATAAGGGAATGAAAATTAATAAGACTTCAAATAATTTGAGAAACATAATTGCCTATTAAAGTAAAATTAACCTTTATGTGCAGGACACGAATGCAAATTCTAAGAAATATTCTTATGTTTTGTACTTGCTAAAGACGTGTTGTAACTTTAATACTGAACATATCACCTATACTTATCTTTGAAAGATAAATGCTCAAAGATATTAAAAAATTAGCTACAAACACTGTAAGATCAAGTATTAAAATTATGTAAATTGTGAGCCAGTGCACACTCAACATGGTTTAACTATAGCATTTAATTTTAAGATATTATTTTTTAAATTCACAAAATTTCTATAGCTTACTTAGGCACATTCATTAATCACCCAAGATTTTTGGAAATGGAGAGTTAACTTTCTATCGTGAATGAGAAAGTCTTCTTTCTTGGAAACTAAAATCTTTTGGTCAGTGCCAAAATCCACATAATTATTTTGACATCCGGCTTACTCTTTACAGTGTTTTGATGATTATTTGTTGAGATCTCTCAGCTTTAGTTTACCCAGCTCTCTCCAAATGTAACCCAGCTTATTTTTACCTCATTTGAAAAGATTTCCTTATGCCAATAGAAACATTTTTAAATCAAGTTGGGAGATACACAGAAAAGAAGGTATTTGTTCTGCCACATCATTTATTGCAGATTACCTGAGTATACCCAGCACCTAAGTAAGCTAGGCTAGCCTGCAGGAATTTCGTTTCTGAAGATGGAAATGACCCCAAGAAACTGACTCGTATTTTCCATTTAATTCAATTTACAGAGATTGGTTTTGATGGGAGTTAGTCTCCATAAATGTTGGATATCAATCCTCTCCAAAACTCAGTGGCTTAAGAAAAAAGTATTTATTTAGCTCACAAATTTGTAGGTTAGCTGGGGGAAGGGACACTATTCTGCTCTTAACTAGGCTTTCCCAGATGTCTAGCGTGGGCTTGCTTTGGGGTGATCTTGAATGGCCTTGACTGAGATATCTCATCTCTTTTCCACGTGTCTCATCTTCCAACAAACTAACGTCAGCGTGTCCTTCTCATGGATGACAGAAAACAGGAGAGAAGCCCAATTGTGCCAATGATATTCAAGCCTGTGTTTGGGCAAGTGACATGGCTGACCGAGTCAGAGTGGGAGGGCCCTGCAAGGCTACATGGCAAAGAGCATGAATACAGGAAGAAGTAAAGAATTAGAGCCATTTTGCAATCTACCACTGTGATTGTCCTAGGATTGTATTCACCACCGCACAGTATATGTACTACCTGTATGCTCTGCTGCTTCCAGAGAGCAGAACTACTTTAAAGCTGTTAAAACCTCACAGGGGAGACAACGAAAGCTGTACTACCTTATGGCACCACGTCCCGTAAATGTTGCACTCAAATATTCAAAGCTCCTATTGTTGACTAATAATAGGAAAGATGCCATTTGGGAACATTATTCTGATGCTAAAGTCTACTGAAACTTCAACAACAATGCAATTCAGATTTTCCTAGATTTATCTCTTAGGAGAAATAAAGGAAACTCAATTAAATGTTGAATTATTACTCTCGAGCAACCAATTTGTGAAGGATAATGATCTCACCTAGAAGATAAAAGTTTTCACATGATCAGCTTCTTCAGTCCGTTTAACACTGTCAAACACCTGAGAGTAATATGTAAAAGATCTTCCCTTACTTTCTTGGGCTAATTAAGAGGAATGGCGTCCCTAAGGCATCTTCATGCACAGATCTTCCACAAGGGCCTTACTCTGATGTTTTCAGTTACAAGTTGTGACTCACAGCAGGTGAGCTTTGTTCAAGATCGTGCAGTTTATTTTCACGAAGTAGTATGAATTTTTCTTGTTAGGCTCCTTTGCTAAGCAAACACCCTCACTAATCAGCTCATAAACTGTACAACACAATTGCAAACATTTAAAAATATTTCTATATTTATATCCTATGAAAAGTCTAATTGTTAAAAAAAATTCCATTTACTATGATTTGCCTTTACGTGGATTTTGACATGCTTCTCCCAATTCTGTGGTCTTGTGATAAGCGCTGCATTTTCATGAAATTCTAAATTTTCTTTAGTTAAATCTGGTAACCTCACTGTAAATGAAAACATTGTGATATATCTAATTAATAGTAATAATAGCTAAATTGTACTGGGCACTTACAGTGACTCCAGTGCAGCATGTTTAAATTTTGCATCAAATCTAAACAAGGTTATTATAATTGTCAGGAAATTGAAGCTCAGAGCGACCAGGTTTCTAAGAGATCACTTATTGTAGGTGAAAGAAGAGATTGTGTTCATCTTGGGAACCCTTCCTGCACTGTAGTCTGGAACCTGCCTCCAGGCAGAAAATCAGGGAGACTGTGGGACTCATCTCCTTTGTTACCCTGCTCTCAGATATCACAATTCCTACACTGCCTCTCTTTTATTTATATATATATATATGTGTATATATATATATATAATATATATATGTATTGAAATATAATTGCTTTACAATGGTGTGTTAGTTTCTGCTATATAACAAAGTGAATCAGCTATACATATACATATAACCCCATATCTCCTCCCTCTGCGTCTCCCTCCCACCCTCTCTATCCTACCCTTCTAGGTCATCACAAAGCATCGACCTGATCTCCCTGTTACACTGCCTCTTGTTTGATGTCTGAAAACAGTTGTTTTATGTATTCTTTCCAGTTTTCTATTCGTTTATTACAAGAAAATAAGTCTAACACCAGTTACTTGGGCATGATAGAAGCAGAATTCCTCTGGAATGTTGTTTATAGCTGGTGAACTTTTCCCGGAAGGGAGGTATAAATAAATTGAAAAAGGCCAATCACAGTATTTACCATACATTCTCATTCAAATTTTGTCTTTAAAAACTGTCTTTTGGATGACCATTGTTTAAATGCTCCATAGCCTTTGGGGTGATCTCAGGGTTATAGAATCTCAGTCCAGATCTTATACATAGGATGATTTGGGGGCAGTCCTTCTTTATCTGCCTATTAAAATACCTTCACAGCGCTGCAATTTAGTGTTCTGCTATCTTCTTTCTCTTTAGTTTTGAATCTCAGGTCATCAAACTATACACCAATTCTTACTAAGCCTTCTCTGAGATGCAGGTGGGTCCTGTTAATCTGTCAATTTAGATATTCCTTCATTTCAGGGAATTTTTTTTAACATCTTTATTGGAGTATAATTGCTTTACAATGGTGTGTTAGTTTCTGCTTTATAACAAAGTGAATCAACTATACATATACATATATCCCCATATCTCCTCCCTCTTGCGTCTCCCTCCCTCCCACCCTCCCTATCCCACCCCTCTAGGTGGTCACAAAGTACCGAGATGATCTCCCTGTGCTATGCGGCTGCTTCCCACTAGCTATCGGTTTTACATTTGGTAGAATGGGAGAAAATATTTGCAAATGAAACAACTGACAAAGGATTAATCTCCAGAATTTACAAGCAGCTCATGCAGCTCAATATAAAAAAAACAAACAACCCAATCCAAAAATGGGAATTTTGTTAATATTATATATTCAAATTCTTTTTCTGCTCAATTGTTTGGATTCTTTCTATAAGAGCTCCAGTTATCTTTACGACGGTTCATTTTTGTCCTGCCTCAATATCTATTATTTTCTCTCAAATTGCTTTGATTGCTTAGTCTTTTGTCTGCATTCACTGTAATTATCGCAAGTCATTCTTCTATATTATCATCTCAGTGTTAAAGCATATCTATTCTGTACTTTATTTCTAATTTTTAAAATTTCTGTAATAGTATTATTTTGACCCTCAATTCATTTCATTGGCTCTAGTGTAACCTCTTCATCACATTCTATTGTTTTATCATCTTGTATTTGAGTTTTTATGTATTAAATTCTTGTTCGCATTAATTTCTCCCTTACTGCAAAACACTAGTGAGAACAGTTCTTCTGGCTTTTGGCTAACATTTTAAAAAAACTGTTCTTTTTTAATATATAAAGTTTTGGAAGGGTTGTTCAGTAGTTTTGCATGCATGTGAGAGCGTTTCTTTGACTTTTACCGGATCTAGAGAGTTCATTTCTCCTAATATAAAGTAAATGATTTCTCCTTGACTCCCATTCCACCTCTGACTGACGTGTGTTTCTAAACTGCAAGAAAAGGCTCTTTTGAGAATTTCGTTACTCCTGTGCAAATGTTTTCTTTACCTGGTAAAGACCAGAAGTTCTGCTTCCACAGAGGTGGTGGTATGAGTTTGGAGAAGAGAGTTTATTTACCCCAGAATTTTGGATCATTTTTTTAGTTTATGGAGGATGCTTGGAGTCTAAGCGTGTTGTGCAGTAAAAGCGATTTCCACTTACTCCAGGCCCACTTCACCATGTTCTTTCATTCAAAATTTAAAAAAGAAATCAAAATTGATGGTGTTTGTGAGAATTGTCAATATTTCATCAACTCTCAGTACCATTTATAGTAGGTGGGGTTGTGGCTAAGGTCCACATTGTATTGTGCCTTTCTTTACTTGTTTGTGGACTGGTGAATGTTTTTTCTTCTGGTTATTATTTTTTATAATAAAGGAGGGAGAAATCTATCATTTTTACCTGGAAGTCTGGTGCTAATTTTTAATGAACTAATTACGGGTTAAGGTTGGATTCTGTGGTAACAAAATGTCTATTCCTGTTGAAGTGAAATATTTCCCAGTATGATTTAATTAGATTTGTGTCACCTTTGTTGCCAAGGAATTTAATGCAATAGCTCTCCTCAACCTGATCTTTTTAGTATAAGCATCTATTCCCAACTTGTATAATATGATTGCATGACTTTTGTTATTTTATTTGTCAGTGGTTCTATGCACTTTTGCTTTTGACCGTAAGCCAATTCAAATTCTGTTTGGAATTAGGTAAAATATGTAATTTAAAAATAAAATCACTTTCTTGGAAAGAAGGCAATATACTTTAAATCCCTATTATAACAACAGCTTCTATGCCAACTGTCACAACATTTTTCCTCACCATCATAAAGGGGCTCAAATTATTTTAATTCTGTGGCTTTAAAATCAAAATGTGATTAAGTTAAAAATTAAAATGTGCACACACTCTTAGTTTTTATTCAGTCAAGTGGTCACTATTTTATAGAAACTTTCAAGTAGAAATATAGCTGATAAATGGAGACCAATTAATGTGTATTTTAAGGTTATTTGATCTTTCCGTCATGCCCTTGGTCTACTTGGAGAGATGGTACAAGAAACAACTCTGTTAAAATTAATTAGAGGGATGTCATTGGAGATGAAATTGATTCTGTTAACCTAATTTGTCTTCATGAAAATCCAAGGAAGAAATTTTATCAAGTCATTGTATCTAGAAAAAGTGAAGCTACCCCTGAGAATAGCATTATTTTAATCCTAAGAATTGAGACTCAGGTATTGAGACTCACAGTATGTTTCCCATTCTGGTTTGGCTATTCAGAAACTCCAGACAACATTGTGACTTACTTCTATTAACTGTATGGGATCTTAAGTTGTGAAATATTTTGAGTATCTGTGTTCCTCTGACTCCATTTCCTTTCCTAATTCTCATTTTTCCTGCTTTATGTATTTACTTTTTCATTTGAAGCTTTAATATTCATAAAATATTTTGAGTTAGGTTTGGCATAATAAATAAATTAAATATTTAACTATTCATCTGATCACTGATATACTATATTTAAATTTTCATTAACAGAATGAATTATAAATTCACTTTACTCAAAATAAAACTTAAATATTTGTATATTAATCTCAGCCCATTTAGAATACCAAAAAAGGAAACATCTTAACATATAACAATAAAGGAATAGTTAAATGTATTTTCATTTATGTATATGATTTCTTCCAAATAATATTAAATGGGTAAATGTTTATGACATAACATCATTAAAGGGATACAAAATTCTATTACAATATGATCTTAATTTCATTGACATCATATAAACAAAATATTTTCAAGTAAAATACATCAATGTTAAATATTACTCATGAGGATTGATTAGAGGCGATTTGTATTTTGTCTTGTGTCTATAGTTTTCATGCATTCTACAATGAGTATCTATTATTTTTATTAACAGAAACATACACTATTTTAAATCACCTTTTAATTTTCAGCTTATTGCTGTAATCTTAAAATATATTTTGTAAAGTGATACTGGTATTTTTTTGTTAACCTAAGATATCGACTTAATTCCTACTCCCACCCATACCTAATTAGGCTACTAAGGATCCTAAGACTCCTGATGAAATTGTGTTTTCCCTCTAAAAATATCCAGAGATGAGTCTCTTTTTTGCCATAATGATTGGGGTTATTTTGTTTTATCATGAAGGTGAAAATCTAAAGTGTCAAAAGTCATATGTGTGGGTACTTAAAATGATCACTTGGACCCAGGAATTTTCTATAACTTGTGAAATAAGTAAAGCTGACTGAAATTTCAGTGATATAGACTTTCTCTTTCATAAACCAGCCTTATTCTGCAGCATGCTGTTGCTAAAGGAACTGAACTTTTCCATGCTATGTAATTTTAAATTTTTACTCTACTTCAATGGCTTTTATATTCTGAAAAAGGTAGTGTGGGAAATCTGGTTGTGCAAGATATATCATGATTTGAATGCTGCCGTTTTCCTTCATGCATAATTATGCTGATTCCATTTTCATATTATTCTCTATTGATATTAGTATCATTCCCCACATGTTGAGAACACATAGAGTATATTTTATTGCAAAGGAGAGAAAACAAAGAGATGGATTGTAATTGGTCATGTTGCATTATGAGCGACTTTTCTCTTCAGCAAAAGGAGCGGTATTTTAGTACAGCCTCCAGTTCATTAAACACTTGGAAATTTCTTTTTCTTAGTCTTAATCTTTTCTTCACAATAAAAATACTCTCTTTAGTGTTGGGATAAATGTGCTTTCTTTCTTTTCTTGTCTACTCTACATTCCTAGCTAAATTATTGCTTTCTGGGACTTTGTTTAGTTGTGTGTGTGGGCGTGTGTGTGTGAGTGTGTGTATGTGTGAGTGTGTGTGTGTTAGAGAGGACCAAAGAATTCAAACCAAAAAGTGATTGCTATATTTAATTACTTTAATATTTCCTAGAGTATGAGAAATCAACATTCAAAAAATATTTGTTCTGTAATCTATAACATTAAGTTGTTCTACATTCCTTGACAGTGTCAGTGCCTTTGAATTTCCTGGCATGGACACAGTGAGAATTCTAGTTAACAATTTTTACCCATCTATCGTTGTTATTCAAAACAAAACAAAACAAAAACAAAAACAATAATAATAAAATAAAATAAAGGGCTTCCCTGGTGGCGCAGTGGTTGAGAATCCGCCTGCCGATGCAGGGGACACGGGTTCGTGCCCCGGTCCGGGAAGATCCCACATGCCGCGGAGCGGCTGGGCCCGTGAGCCATGGCCGCTGAACCTGCGCGTCCGGAGCCTGTGCTCCGCAGCGGAAGAGGCCACAACAGTGAGAGGCCCATGTAACGCAAAAAAAAAATAATAATAATAATAGTAATAAAATAATATAGTTGTTATTCAGTCCTATTCATTAGGACTGAATAACAACTATAAATGGTATTAGTTAGTTTACTCTCCTTTGATTGTTATTAAAAGTATCATTTAATTTACAAAACAATACCATAAGATTGTTCAGATTCTTTCCCCAAAGAGAAATTTATTTTAATACTAAAAATATGCCCCAAATAGTTTATCCTTTTAAGTTATGTAAGCTTCTGGAAATGAAAACATTTGTTTAACTGAGATTTGGCTTGCATGTTTCCTAGAGTTACTTTCACAAAACATAAATAAAAGTGAAGGAATTTCAATATCCTTGGATATTCTCTTGCAATTTAAAACACTGCTTCTAGTCTCAACCTTCTTGTCTCTTAAGATTCATTCAGGGATTTGGGTTTTGCTTCTAGTATTTTGTAAACATAGGAAGAAGCTTAATGTGTTTGAAAGAAGGTCATATTGTGTTTATGAAGTATAAACCACTGCTCTTGCAATTACACAAACCATTACTCCCAAATATTAATGCTCCCGTGCCCTCAAAACAGATGTTCAAATGTTATATTATCTTATTATCTTGTTTCTCTTTGGCACACAGATTCTTTAAAATATTGCCTTTTTTAAAAACCACACTCAAATACCTAAATAGAAGAAAAAACATCCTATTTTGCCCATTTAAAAAAAAAGAAAAGGAAAAGAAAACTTGCTGGTCCTCATTTCGCCTTTTTTCTCTTTTACATCAAAACTTTTCAAGAAGTTTTTCTACTCACAGTCTCCGATTTTTTTCTCTTAATTCTTTCTTGAATCATTCCAACTAACTTTTATCTCCACCACTTCACTAAAACTCCTTTTGTCAAGGTCACCAGTGACTTCTACATAGTTAAATCTAATGCCATCCCTCAGTCTTCAACATGGTTGACCTATCAGTACCTTTTGACACAGCTGATCCTTCTCAAGAAACTTTTTTGGTTTCCAGGAGTTTTACTCCTTTCAATTCCTTTTGTTAGCTGCTCCTCATTTCTCCACTGCTAAATAGGGCAATGATCCATGCTCAATCTTTGAACCTCTTCTCTTCTCTCTATACATTTTCCTTTTACAGCTTCAACTGGTCTCATTGACTTAAATCCCTCCTATAAGCCAGTGATACCTAAATGTACACATTGTGTCTGAAGCTCCTTGGAATGCCAAACTTATATAACCTGTTGCCTCATCTAAGGTCCTCTTGGACTTCTAATGGGCAGCTCACACCTAATGTCTAAGTTTGCCCTTCTTACAGTCTTCCTCATCTCAGTTAATGGTCACTCCTTTCTTGCAGCTGATGAAGCTAAAAAAGCTTGAAGTCAAAATTTATGCTCTCATATTTCACATTCACTTCAAGAGTATATCCTGTAGAATCTGTCCCCCCAGACACATCTAGTGCTGTTGACATGATCCAAGCTGCCATCATCCTTCAACTAGATCACTATATGATAACCTTCCAGTGGTCTTGCTTTTTCTTCCCCTGCCCCATTATTTTCCACAATGCATTCAAGGGCTTGTTAAAATATAAGTAAGATCATGTCACCCCTCTACTCAGAACTCTCTAATGGCTTTTTATTATGACTTCAAAGCCCTAGGATATGGCTACCCTGATCTCTCTAACCTCTCTCAGTATAATATCTCTCACTCTCCAGCTACACTGGCATCCTGGATTTCCCTTGAATACTACAGGTGCATTCCTGCCTCAGAGATTTTGCCCTTATTTTTTCCTTTGTCTGGAATGCTCTCTTCCCAGGTGTCCACAAAGCTTGCTTTCTCACCTCCTTCAAGTCTTTATTTAAATGTCACATTTTCACTGACACTTTTCTTGGATCTCTGTTTAAAATTGCACCTCTGCCTGCCTTTTATCCCATTTTTCAGCTTCATTTCCCTTTTTAGCAGTCCTAACCATTTTACATACTATATATTTTCTAAATTTAGCTTGCTTATTGTATGTCTCTCCCAAAACAAGAATGTAAGTTTGAGTTTTAACGCTTTTGTTTAGAATTGTATCAACAGAACCTAAAACAATATTTGAAATATATTGGGTACATGATAAATATTTGTAGAATTTATTAATGAACGCGGCAAAACTGTTACTAATGTGTCATACTTTTAAACTTCAAGGTGAATTATGTTATTTTGGATAGTAGACTTATTCTTCTAAAATACTTTGCAAGTACTGCTATCATTCATAGGTTTATTACACTGAACTTCCATTGCCTTATGCAAAATAGAACACCCATAAAAATTTCTTGGATTAATAAAATCTTCGTGTGCATATAAATGGAAGTGAAGAGATATGCTAAGAGATGTGAACAAAGCATCAGGCTAGGATTTTAAAAATGTGTCACACGAATAATGCTTCAATAACTGAGTTAAATTAATAGGTGAGATAGTAAATACAAAATTTGTAGGATCCCCTCCATTAGGCAATAAAATAAAATTGTTAAAGAGCTTTGTTTGGAGACATCTGGAAAACTCTAAATGGTACCAAAATGGCATTCTGAGAATGGCTTTCCTTGTAACATTGTGCTGCCTTAATTGAGACCATTTTCTAGGCAGACTTATTTGTAAGTCTAGATATATGTTATAGGTAACCTATTAGTAGGAGAAACGCATTTTTTTTCCTCCAAGAGAATGATTAACTAATGCCAAATGTATTCCCCTGTTGTGTTCCCTGAGCCAGGATTTTGCTTTCTCTAGGCAGTCTGGATGGCATCATTCTGGATTCAGGATAAGAAAACCTGGCAAGGAGTCTGGAGACAGGAGTTGTAGTCTCAGTTCTTTTTATCCCTCTCTTCTTTCACCCATCACCCTTCACTCAATATACAGTGTTTAACGATCACAGTCTGCTAGCGGCACATTTGAAAGTCATAGGATAAAATCCATTGTGTATATAAGAGAGGTTTTTAGGTTCTTACTAGGAAATGATGATATGGTTGTTTTCCAGAGGTATTGTTGAGAGGGTTCTTAACTGTATGAAAGGTTGGACTAGATGTCCTCCAAGTTCAATTTTAAGTCTCCAGATTTGATAATCTAAAAGTGGTTCATTGGTAAACTAGACATAGCAGAGGAATGAAATTCTAATCGTTAAGGTATCTCAACAGAAATCTCCAAAACCGAGGGAAAAAAAGACTAAAAATTCAAAACATAATATCCAAGAACTATGAGATGACTACAAACGGTGTAACATACATGTAATGGGAATACCAAGAGAATAAAGAGAGCAAGGAACAAAGGCAATATTTGAAGCAATAATGAGAATTTCCTCTAATGTCAGACAACAAACCACAGATTCAAGAAGCTTAGAGAACACCAAGAAGGATAAATGCCAAAGAAACAAACAAACAAACAAAAAATGGAAACAAACAAAACCAACCAACCAAAAAACAAAAACAAAAACCTATACCTATATAATTTACAAACTACCATTCTATATTTTTTCAAGCCAGATTCCCTGACATAAAATCCAAGCAAACACAACCAGGAAAAATGTTAGATAACCTATTCACTTAAGGAAAAATGTGGAACTGTAACAACCTTTAGGGATGGCTGTTTGGGAAGAACAGCCCTACTTCCAATGGAGGAAACATAAAACACATTTGTAACCCCAAACTTGTTCTCTCTTCATGGAAGTAATCCACAAAGGGTGATCTCTCCTTTTCTTTCTTCTCTCAATTTTAGTTTTCTGAGGGCTAGCTATTAGAAACTCTGCTATTAGAATCTACACAACGCCCTGCCAACATATTTAATTGTCTTCCTTGTTCAGTAAAGTTCTCTCACATCACAAGGCCTATTCTACTCCTTTGTGTTCTTTTGGAACACTTAATTACTCGTACATCATAGATCCCTTCAATAGCAACAAGATACAGAGAGAGAGATTCAAGAAAGTAGATTATTTTCATTTTGCTCCACTGCCTTTGGGTAAAACTGTCTCCATAAGATTCTCATTGATGTCAGAACAATAGAGCTTAGCCCTGGCCTGCACTGTGTTCCTAGGCTTATATCTAGCCAAGAATGGATGTTGCCAAATATTCAAAGAACTTTCTAAACAGCCTCAGCTTGTGAATCTTTAAACATATTGTACTGAGTTATTCCACCCAATCCTTGGTAAAATTCATGTTTATGAATTCATGCACAAATGACAAATGTGTCTAATGGAATTAAAAGCTGTTTGATCCATTAAGCATATTAGGAGGATTGTAATTTAATTTTCTTCTTTTTATTTTTCAGTTTTGTTTTAACTTTGCTTTAAATCAACAAATCATTTCAAACATATATTAATCCATATCTGATATGAATAGAAAATGACTTCAGTAATAGATACCTAGGCTTACATAGCTAGTCCCTTCTAAAAAAATAAAGTAAAATTTACTGCAAGGTCAAGTCAGCATAGTACACACTGTATTTGATATAATAGAAATATGTGGAGGATTTCCCTGGTGGTCCAGTGGTTAAGGCTCTGTGCTTTCATTGCAGGGGACACAGGTTCAATCCTTGATTGGGGAACTAAGATCCCTCATGCTGCCTGATGTGGCCAAAAAAAAAAAAAAAAAAGAAGGAAAAAGAAAAAGAAATGTGTGGAAAAGAATTGAGGAGAAGAAGAAGATGGCAGAGTAGAAGGACGTGTGCTCATTCCCTCTTGTGATAGCACCAAAATCACAGCTAACTGCTGAACAATAATCAACAGGAAGACACTGGACCTCATCAAAAAAGATATCCCACATCCAAAGACAAAGGAGAAGCTGCAATGAGAGAGTAGGAGGGATGCAATCACAATAAAATCAAATCCCATAACCACCCACCCACTGGGTGGGTGACTCACAAACTGGAGAACAATTATACCACAGAAGTCCACCCACTGGAGTGAAGGTTCTGAGCCCCACGTCAGGCTTCCCAACCTGGGGGTCTGGCAATGGGAGGCAGAATTCCCAGAGAATCAGACTTTGAAGCCTAGTGGGATTTGATTGCAGGACTTCGACAGGACTGGGGGAAACAGAGACTCCACTCTTGAAGGGCACAAACAAAGTAGTGTGCGCATCAGGACCCAGGGAGAAGGAGCAGTGACCCAGTAGGAGACTGAACCAGACCTACCTGCTAGTATTGGAGGGTCTCCTACAGAGGCGGGGGGGGGGGGTTCTGGCTCACAGCAGGGACAAAGACACTGAGAGCAGAAGTTCTGGGAAGTACTCCTTGGTGTGAGCCCTCCTGGAGTCTGCCATTAGCCCCACCGAAGAGCATGTACCCTCCAGTGCTGGGTTGTCTCAGGCCACACAACCAACAGGGAGGGAATTCAGCCCCACCCATCAGCGGACAAGGCAATTGAAGTTTTACTGAGCTCTTCCCACCAGAGCAACACCCAGCTATACCCACCACCAGTTCCTCCCATCAGGAAGCTTGCACAAGCCACATAGATAGCCTCATCCACAAGCGGGCAGACAGCAGAAGCAAGAAGAACTACAATCCTGGAGCCTATGGAACAAAAACCACATTCACAGAAAGACAGACAAGTTGAAAAGGCAGAGAGCTACGTACCAGATGAAGGAACAAGATAAAACCCAAGAAAAACAATTAAATTAAGTGGAGATAGGCAACCTTCCTGAAAAAATATTCAGAACAATGATAGTGAAGATGATCCAGGACCTTGGAAAAAGAATGGAGGCAAATATTGAGAAAACACAAGAAATGTTTAACAAAGACATAGAATTAAAGAACAAACACCTAGAAGAATTAAAGAACAAACAGAGATGAACAATACAATAACTGAAATGAAAAATACACTAGAAGGAATCAATAGCATAATAACTGAGGCAGAAGAATGGATAAGTGACCTGGAAGACAGAATGGTGGAATTCACTGCCATGGAACAGAATAAAGAAAAAAGAATGAAAAGGAATGAAGACAGCCTAAGAAACTTCTGAGACAACATTAAACGTAACAACCTTTGCATTATGGGGGTCCCAGAAGGAGAAGAGAGAGAGAAAGGACCCGAGAAAATATTTGAAGAGATTATAGTCGAAAACTTCCCTAACATGGGAAAGGAAATAGCCACCCAAGTCCAGGAAGGGCAGAGAGTCCCAGGCAGGATAAACCCAAGGAGAAACATGCCAAGACACATAGTAATCAAACTGACAAAAATTGAGCACAAAGAAAAATTATTAAAAGCAACAAGGGAAAAATGACAAATAACATACTAGGGAACTCCCATAAAGTTAACAGCTGATTTCTCAGCAGAAACTCTATAAGCCAGAACAGAGTGGCATGATATATTTAAAGTGATGAAAGGGAAGAACCTACAACCAAGATTACTCTACCCGGCAAGGAACTCATTCAGATTTGACAGAGAAATAAAAGCTTTACAGATAAGCAAAAGCTAAGAATTCAGCACAACCAAACCAGCTCTACAACACATGATGCTAAAGGAAATTCTCTAAGTGGGACACACAAGAGAAGAAAAGGACCTCCAAAAACGAACCCAAAACAATTAAGAAAATGTTATAGGAACATAAATATCGATAATTACCTTAAATGTGAATGGATTAAATGCTCCAACCAAAAGACACAGGCTTGCTGAATGGGTACAAAAATAAGACCTGTATATATGCTGTCTACAAGAGACCCACTTCAGACCTAAGGATACGTACAGACTGAAGTGAGAGAGTGGAAAAAGATATTCCATGCAAATGGAAATCAAAAGAAAGCTGCAGTAGCAATATTCATATCAGATAAAATAGACCGTAAAATAAAGAATGTTACAAGAGACAAGGAAGGACACTACCTAATGATCATCCAAGGGATCCATCCAAGAAGAAGATATAACAATTATAAATATATACACACCCAACATAGGAGCACCTCAATACATAAGGCAAATGCAAACAGCTATAAAAGAGGAAAGCGACAGTAACACAATAATAGTGGGGGACTTTCACACCTCACACCAATGGACAGGTCATCCAGACAGAAAATTAGTAAGGAAAGATAAGCTTCAAATGACACAATATACCAGGTAGATTTAATTGATATTTATAGGACATCCCATCGAAAAACCGCAGATTACACTTTCTTCTCAAGTGCACACGGAACATTCTCTGGGATAGATCACATCTTGGGTCACAAATCAAGCCTTGGTAAATTTAGGAAAATTGAAATCATATCAAGCATCTTTTCTGACCACAACACTATAAGATTAGAAATAAATTACAGGGAAAAAAAATTAAAAACACAAACACATGAAGGCTAAACAAGATGTTACTAAATAACCAAGAGATCACTGAAGAAATCAAAGAGGAAATCAAAAAATACAAATGACAATGAAAACACAACGATCCAAAACCTATGGGATGCAGCAAAAGCAGTTCTAAGAGAGAAGTTTATAGCAATGCAATCCTACCTCAAGAAATAAGAAACATCTCAAATAAATAACCTAACCTTACACCAAAAGCAATTAGAGAAAGAAGAACAAAAAACCCCCAAAGTTAGAAGAAAGAAAAAAAGAAAGATCAGAAATAAATGAAAAAGAAATGAAGGGAAAAATAGCAAAGATCAATAAAACTAAAAGCTGGTTCTTTGAGAATATAAAAAAAATTGATAAACCTTTAGCCAGACTCATCCAGAAAAAGAGGGAGAGGACTCAGATCAATAAAATTAGAAATGAAAAAGGAGAAGTGACAACGGACACCACAGAAATACAAAGTATCATAAGAGACTACTACAAGCACCTCTATGCCAATAAAATGGACAACCTGGAAGAAACGAACAAATACTTAGAAAGGTATAACCTTCCAAGACTGAACCAGGAAGAAATAGAAAATATGAACAGATGAATCACAAGTAATGAAACTGAAACTGTGATTAAAAGTCTTCCAGCAAACAAAAGTCCAGGACCAGATGGCTTCACAGGTAAATTCTATCAAACATTTAAAGAAGAGCTAACACTCATCCTTCTCAAACTGTTCCAAAAAATTGCAGAGGAAGGAACACTCCCAAACTCATTCTACGAGGCTACCATCACCCTGATATCAAAACCAGACAAAGATGTCACAAAAAAGAAAATTACAGACCAATATCACTGATGAATATAGATGCAAAAATCCTCAACAAAATACTAGCAAACAGAATCCAACAGCACATTAAAAGGATCATACACCATGATCAAGTGGGATTTATCCCAGAGATGCAAGATTCTTCAATATATTCAAATCAATCAAGTGATGCACCATATTAACAAATTGAAGAATAAAAACCATATGATCATCTAAATAGATGCGGAAATAGTTTTTGACAAAATTCAACACCATCTGTGATAAAAACTCTCCAGAATGTGGGCATAGAGGGACTCTACCTCAACATAATATAGGCCACAAATGACAAACCCATAGCAAACATCATTCTCAATGGTGAAAAACTGAAAGCATTTCATCTAAGATCAAGAACAAGACAAGGATGTCCACTCTTGCCACTATTATTCAACATAAGCCACAGCAATCAGAGAAGAAAAAGAAATAAAAAGTATACAAATCGGAAAAGAAGTAAAACTGTCACTGTTTGCAGATGACATGATACTATACATAGAGAATCCTAAAGATGCCACCAGAAAACTACTAGAGCTAATCAGTGAATTTGGTAAAGTTGCAGGATACAAAATTAATGAACAGAAGTTTCTTGCATTCCTATACACTAACAATGAAAGATCAGAAAAAAAATTAAGGAAACAATCCCATTCACCATTGCAACAAAAAGAATAAAATACCTAGGAGTAAACCTACCTAAGGAGGTAAAAGACCTGTACTCAGAAAACTATAAGACATTGATGAAAGGAATCAAAGATGACAGAAACAGATGGAGGGATATACCATGTTCTTGCATTGGAAGAATCAATATTGTGAAAATGACTATAATACCCAAAGCAATCTATAGATTCAATGCAATCCCTATGAAATTACCAATGGCATTTTTTACGGAACTAGAACAAAAAAATCTTAAAATCTGTGTGGAGACACAGAAGACCCCAAATAGCCAAAGCAATCTTGAGGGATAAAAAAGGAGCTGGAGGAGTCAGACTCCCTGACTTCAGACTATACTACAAAGCTACAGTAATCCAGACAATATGGTACTGGCACAAAAACAGAAATATAGATCAATCTAAAGAGATAGAAAGCCCAGAGACAAACCCACACACCTATGGTCAACTAATCTATGACAAAGGAGGCAAGGATATACAATGGAGAAAAGACAGTCTCTTCAATAAGTGGTGCTGGGAAAACTGAACAGCTACACATAAAAGAATGAAATTAGAACACTCCCTAACACCATACACAAAAATAAACTCAAAATGGATTAAAGACCTAAATGTAAGACCGGGCACTATAAAACTCTTAGAGGAAAACATAGGAAGAACACTCTTTGACATAAATCACAGCAAGATCTTTTTTGGCCCATCTCCTAGCATAATGGAAATAAAAACAAAAATAAACAAATGGGGCCTAATGAAACTTAAAATCTTTTGCACAGCAAAAGAAAATATAACCAAGATGAAAAGGCAACCCTCAGAATGGGAGATAATATTTGCAAACGAATCAACAAAGGATTAATCTCCAAAATATATAAACAGCTCCCATGCAGCTCAATATTAAAAAAACAAACAACCGAATCAAAAAATGGGCAGAAGACCTAAATAGACATTTCCCAAAGAAGACATACAGCTGGCCAAGAGGCACATGAAAAGCTATTCAACATCACTAATTATTAGAGAAATGCAAATCAAAACTACAATGAGGTATCACCTCACACCAGTTAGAATAGGCATCATCAGAAAATCTATAAACAAATGCTGGAGAGGGTGTGGAGAAAAGGGAAGCCTCTTGCACTGTTGGTGGGAATGTAAATTGATACAGCTACTATGGCGAATACTATGGAGGTCCCTTAAAAAAGTAAAAATCGAATTACCATATGACCCAGCAATCCCACTACTGGGCATATACCCAGAGGAAACCATAATTCAAAAAGGCACATACACCCCCAATATTTATTGCAGCACTATTTACAATAGCCAGGTCCTGGAAGCAACCTAAATGCCCATTGACAGACGAATGGATAAAGAAGATGTGGTACATATATAGAATGGAATATTACTCAGCCATAAAAAGGGAACAAAATTGGGTCATTTGTAGAGATGTGAATGGATCTAGAGACTGTCATACAGAGTGAAGTAAGTCAGAAAGAGAAAAACAAATATATTATTAATGCATATATGTGGAATTTAGAAAAATGATACAGATGAACCAGTTTGCAAGGCAGAAATAGAGACACAGATGTAGAGAACAAACGTATGGACACCAAGGGGGGTAAGCGGTGGGGGAGTGGGGGTGGTGGTGTGATGAATTGGGAAATTGGGACTGACAGGTATACACTGATATGTATAAAATAGATAACTAATAAGAACCTGCTTTATAAAAAATAAAATGAAATTCAAGAAAAAAAAAGAGGAGAAGAAAAATGAGCAATTTAGGCCTCTTAAATAAATCTTTGGAGAAGAAAGACATGGAGGTCAAAATCAGTCCATTAACCCACAAAAGCAGAGCATCTATGTGGTAGGCAGCATTCTAAGATGATCCCAAGTTTCTCACCCTGTCATATACTACATATCCCACTCTGTAATCCAGTCCCCTTGGATGTGGCAGAACCCAGGAATATGATGGAATTGTCACTCCTTGATTAGGTTATGCTACATGATAAAGGTGAAGATTTTTTGAAAATATAATTAAGACCCCAAATCAGTTGACTGTGAAGTAATCAAAAAATAGATTATCCTAGAAGGAAGGAAATAATAAAGATCAGAATTGAAATAAATGAAATAGAGACTGAAAGAAAAAATTAGAAAAGATCAATACAATTAAGAGCTGGTGTCTTGAAAAGGTAAACAAAGTTGACAAACATTTAGCTAGACTAAGGATAAAAGAGAGAAGACTCAAATAAATAAAATTGAGGAGGCAAATTAAGAGGTACAAGCTTCCAGTTGCACAATACATGAGTCATGGGTATGAAATGCATAGTGTGGGGAATATAGTTAATAACCATGTAATATTTTGTATGGTGACATATGGTAATTAGGATTATTGTGGTGATCATTTTGGAATGAATAGAAATATCAAATCACTATTTTGTGTAACTTTTGTGGAACTAACATAGTGTTGTAGGTCAATTATACTTCAAAAACAAACAAACACATGGGGCTTCCCTGGTGGCGCAGTGGTTGAGAGTCCGCCTGCCGATGCAGGGGACATGGGTTTGTGCCCCGGTCTGGGAAGATCCCACATGCCGCGGAGCGGCTGGGCCTGTGAGCCATGGCCACTGAGCCTGTGCGTCCGGAGCCTGTGCTCCACAACGGGAATGGCCACAACAGTGAGAGGCCCGCGTACCTCAAAAAAAACAAAAACAAAAAAAAACATAGAAAAAGAGATCAGATTTGTGGTTACCACAGGCAGGGGCCTGGGAGATGGGGAATTGAATGAAGGCAGTCAAAAGGTAGAAACTTCTAGTTATAAAATAAATAAATACCAGGGATGTGATGTACAACATGATAAATACAAATAACACTGCTCTATGTTGTATATGAAAGTTGTTAAGAAAGTAACCCTGAGTTCTTATCACAAAAAGAAATTTTTTTCCATTTCTTTAATTTTGTATCTATATGAGATGATGGATGTTCATTAAACTTGTTGTGATAATCATTTCATAAGTCAAATCATTATGCTGTACATCTTAAACTTATACTGGGCTATATGTCAATTATATCTCAACAAAACTGGAAGAAAAAATTTTTTAAAATAATGAAATAAAATCAGAAATGAAAGAGGAGACACTGATAGCACATAAATACTAAGGATCATAAGAAAATATTAAGAACATTAAATGGCAACAAATTAGAAAACCTAGAAAAAGTAAATGCCTAAAATATATAACCTACAAAGACTAAATCATAAAGAAACAGAAAATATGAACAGACCAATTAATAGAAAGCAGGTTGAATCAGTAATGAAAAAACTCTCAGCAAACAAAAGTCCAGGACCATATGGCATCACTGGTGAATTACCAAATATGAAAAGAAGAAGTAATACCATACTTCTCGAACTTTTCCAAAAAAATTGAAGAGGACGGAATACTTCCAAATTCACTTTACAAGGCCAGCATTACACAGATACCAAAGCCAGAAAAGGGTACTACAAGGAAAGAAAATTACAGGTCAATATACCTGATGAGGGGCTTCCCTGGTGGCGCAGTGGTTGCGCGTCCGCCTACCGATGCAGGGGAACCGGGTTCGCGCCCCGGTCTGGGAGGATCCCACATGCCGCGGAGCGGCTGGGCCCTTGAGCCATGGCCGCTGAGCCTGCGCGTCCGGAGCCTGTGCCCCGCAACGGGAGAGGCCACAGCAGAGGGAGGCCCGTATACAAAAAAAAAAAAAAAAAAAAAAAAAAATATACCTGATGAACACAGATGCAAAAATCCTCAACAAAATATTAGCAAACTGAATTTAACAATACATTAAAAGGATCATACGTGATCAAGTGGTATTTATTCCTGGGATGCAGGAATAGTACAACATATGGAAATCAATAAAGGTAGTATACCACATTAACAAAATGAAGGATAAAACATAATAAATTTCAGTATGGTTATCTCAGAACGTGATCACTTTGCTCTGTGACTAGTAATCTATATTTAGGAAATCTAATGTGGTTATGAGTTTTAATTCAGGGAGCATAACTGGAAAGAGCCAGTGACTTTCTAGCTCTTTCTCTTTCTCATTCTCTATTGCCCTTTCTCTGTATTTTACATTATGTAAACAGAATAATATCAAAGATCAATATAAAGTTCCCTAAGAGAGAAGAAAAACAACAGCTTGGACCTACTATTTCATAACAGCAGTTATTATTTCTGCTTCCAGGCATCGTGACTGTTGTTCAGTCTGACTTCCATTAACTTAATGAATAATTCAATTGAAAAGTTATTTTTTTTTTAATTTCTTGACTGAAAATGCAATTAACCTACATGCTATTCGAAAATAAACCTCCATTTATCATTGAGATTATACCAGATGGCAAAATGTAGGATCTCCCTTTCTCTCTCTGGGCAGAATGAATGAAAAAGAAACATTTTTAAAAGTAAATTTTTAAAAAAATATATAAGAAAAATAAAACAACTCCCTAAATAAAATGCATAACGCAAATATTTCAGAAACCAGGTTTCAGTTTTAGTGTACGCCATAGGTTTTCTCAGGATTGCATAGCAATCATCACAATGGTTATGAAGAACTAGGCTACAGTAGGGTCTACATAGTTATAATTCTTACTGGTTGTTTAATATAATTACAGTATTTACTTTTACAAATACTGAGGAATTTGTATACTAAATAAAGCAAGTGTCTTGTAATGTTTCTCCCCAAATAATAGAGATACTGGCTGTGGAGTATAGGGGGACTCCTGGCACTATCTTTGCAACTTTTTTTGCAAATCTAAATCTATACTAAAATACAAAGTGAAGAAGAAATTATAATGCTTTCAGCTTCCATTCAGCAGAATTTTAAAGGAGTCAAGAAAGAGTACAATTTGAGCGGCACTCCTGCCTGTGCAGAGACGTAAAGAGCTGCTTAGTTCTCACCATAAACTGAAATAGTCAAGATCTCCTCTTCAAAATTGATTTTCAAGCCTCTCAAAGTAACTCTTCATGCTTATTAGAAAGTTAACTCCGTAATAGTGATCTGAAACTTCTCATCTGCAGACAGGCAAATGACAAGTTAAATTAGAGCCACCGTGTATGCATAAACTCTCTCAGGAGACCTAAGGCCGCTTGACCAAATTACGGCTGCCCCATTGCTGTGAAAGCCAAGGGTAGTATCACCTTGCATATCACTAATTACCTGTACTCAAGTCCGAAGGTGGCTTAGTGTCTATTCTCAGATTCATCTTGATAGCCACTTAAATATTTTCTTTGTGAAGCCCAGTCCAGAGATACAGAGCAATATCTCTCCACCTTAGGAAGTGATGACTCTGCAAAGTCAGGCCCAAATTACACTGACCTTTTTGATAGCGGTGTCACATCCTTCAGTGATAGTCAATTAGGCCGCCCAGCTCACCCTTCAGTTTTTTTAAGCACTGAAGGTTAACAAGATTTTTTTCCTGTCTCACTAAATGTCTTATTTCTGATTTGTGTCTCCATGCATTGAGCTCTATTTCTTGGTCCGTTTTAGGTCTGGATTTATAGCTTGTCCCTTTCTACATTCACTTTTCTCTTCGAAAATCCTGAATTTGTGTTAAGAAATAAATAATTTACTGCTTTTAAAATGCTGAACACCCAAAATACCTCTGACATTTTCTGTTTTATGAGTGATTGGAAATCAAAGTCATAGTTAAGGTATGATTAAAAGAGTGCCCTTAAAATATGCATCTGAGACTTAGGGGCAGACAGATAATTATTATGATGATAAAATAATTGCTTCTTTTTTTTCCCAGTATGTACTTTTTTTCCCAGCATGTATGAATTTGTACTTCGTTCAGAAAGTCAGGGTAGATTTACAGAGAAAGACAAATATTATATCATATCACTTATATCTGGAATCTAAAAAGTAATACAAATGAATCTGTGAGAAACAGACTCACAGACATAGAAAACAAACTTATGGTTACCAAAGGGGAAAGGGCAGGGGAGGGATAAATTAGGAATATGGGATTCGCAGATATAAACTAATATATATATAATAGATAAGCAACAAAGATTTACTATATAACACAGGGAACTTTATTCAATACCCTGTAATAACCTATAATGGAAAATAATCTTAAAAATGTATGTATAACTGAATCACTTTGCTGTACACCTGAAACTAACACAGTATTGTAAATCAACTATACTTCAATTAAAAATAAAAAAAAAGAAAGAAAATGTCAAGGTAGATTTGCCACCAGGAAAGCCTCTGAAACTAGAAGTACTCGTTTGTCCAGGGGAGACTTTCTGGAAAATTTCATGACAAGGATACTGAAGCAGCAATAAACTTGAGGCATTTACCTCCAATTTCCTGTAGCCTACCAAGAAACAACAGAGTCCCTTCTTCAGAAAATGCAATGCTCACACTCCTTGACTAAAGGAGACATGCTAATTTGCTTTCCTGTTTAATTTGTCTTCATTGTTAAAATCATCACCACCATGAATAAAAAGTATGCATTTGTTACCAGTGGCTCAGGATCCTCTTCTGAGCAGCTTACAAACATAATTGCATACATCTTGTTGGATACTCTTGCAGTCAATACTGCCCAAGGTACACAATGAGATGGATGCATCCAGGTATAAAGTTTTGGGATGGCGAGAATTGTCATACTCATCTATTTCCCAATGTACTCAGCACGGTGCCCTTTTTGTAGGTGCTTAAGAAATATTTGTTGCATTGAGTTGAATTATAGTGAGAAGAGGCAGGGAAAGTAAGTATCTTGCCAAATCCTTTAATTCCCCAAATCTGCATACTGCCAACGACAAACTGTAAATTAGAACTGCCACAGATATGTTTGAACTTCTGTTTAAATTCCTTCCTAAGTCAGTGCTTCTAAATTTAACACTCTAGTCACATTCCTGGCAGGAGGATAAACACCGGGATGGAAAATGAGAAAAGTCTAGTCTAGTGCTCATCTTGGCATTACCTACCGTTTGGTTGCAGAAGCCCCAGGGCAAGGATGCATCATGCTTCTGGCCTTATTTCCCTTACTTGAGTGGTGAGGGGGAGAAGAGGAACAAAAGCTAACATTTGTAAAGCAATTTAATCACTTAAAAGAAAATAGAAATTTTACAGATACCTATATTCAACTCTTTGATGACTTTCTGTCAACCCCATGATAATAAATGATCAAAAAGCAGCTTTCAAAAGTAATACAGCAGTTAGGTATCTTAACTCATCACAGAGTCTGATCTTTGGAGATGAGAGGACATTTGATAGCTGCCCATATTTCAGGTAGCATGTTTGGACCAGGATCATATGAAATGTGCACTAGGGGCTCATTCCAGTTTGCCTGGGTCACACACTAGCTGAGTACTGGGTGACTCCCCTTTTCCCAGGCAGAGGGGCAGTGCCCAGTGTCAGCTTACTCTGGAATTGAAGATTTCCTCCCCAAGCAGGGCTCTGCAACCTGAGGCTGAGCACCAAAATTTGCTCACGGTCTGCTCAAGGTCTTTGATATCAGGCAGTTGGTAATCCCAGAACACAATTGTAAATGTCTGAAACTCAAAATTCAGACTGCCTGGGGTCAAACAGCCAATGTATTCCTTCACTAATGGAGTCATTTTTTTCATACATATAAAAAGAGATGCCCACAAGTCCTTCGACTGGAATAAAATCCACACTATGTGATGCAGACTCCCTGTCCTGGCGTGTCTCTCCATAGAGAGATTGGGAGACTAGAAGGCTTCCTGTATCTCTGGTTTGTTGACTCTGGCCTTGTGAGTGTTTCCTTTCCCCTATAATGCTTATTCTTTAATTTATGCCATGTAGTATTTTGAAAATAAACCCAACTCTTTACTCCACCAGTAGAAACCTTTTAGGGATCACCTGACACAATCATAACATAGGGAGAAGAGTATGGACTTTGGGTTCAAAATCTGTAACTTACTAATATAAGTCCATTGATTAGTTATTCAAGTTCTGTGAGTCTCAGTTTCCAGTTTAAAATGAGATTGATAACCATCTCAATTTGATTTGGATATTAAATAAAATGATGTGACTGGCTCTGGCACAAAGTATGAGCTCAATGTTCTTTTCCATGACTTTTCCAATGTCTTCTACCGTCTCCCATCACACCTTCCTTTTTGTTTTAAAATTAAGAGAGATTGTGGAAACAAGGGAGAGAGCATTGAAGAAGATTCATCATATTAAGCACTAGGAGCTGAGAGGAGAAAGGCAAGAAAGCAAACACAGAGGAAGGATAGCTTTAGAAGAAGGGTGTGAGATTTCTGGGAAACTTTTTTTCTGACTTCAAGTGAGCTTGGATATCGCCATCTCCCCTAGGCCTAAACAAAGGGCAGTTGCAGATAATTTTTCTATAAACATTATTCTCTATTTATCCTTAAATAAAGATGGATGTTGATTTCTTTACCTCTTCTGGTGCTTGTGAGGCCTGCCTGGTGTTCAAGGCACACATCAACAGGTGCCAAAGGACACAGCAGCATTTCATAACAGCACAAACTCTGCCTTGGGAAAGCATCACTATTACATCTTATAAACCTCCCTGCACACTGACTTAAGTGGTAGCAGTTCCCAAAGACAGAGGCTATGCTGCCAAGATGATGCCATGATAGGCTTTCATTTATGACCATATGATTTACATTTGGCAATGACAGCAGCAGTGTCATAATCACTCTGGAATTCAGCTTAGAAAGACTCATAACTCTTTAAATGGGTACAGTAGCCTTCAAGCTGTCAGAACAAAAGAGAAATCGTTTATAATAGCAGCAACTTACCAGGATAAGGAAACAGAGTCCTGTGCATACCAGAATGAGACAATCAACCCACCAATAATATGAACAGTGCTTTCAAAGCAGATAAAAAGCAACTTCAGTCTTTCTGTTCTACTTTTCTAAGTCAGTCTATCCTCTTGACTTAAAATACTCATTTGTAAATGGCATGCTCAGAATTAGAAGTGTAGACAGATCAGACCAAATACCAGTTCAGAAGGCAAGGAGCTCTATTACTATTGGTATTTACCGTCAAAGCTGCATTGATTTTGCCATTTTTAAGTTATATTATCTCTGCTCATGTACACCCCAGTTGACAAAGAATAAAGTTCTGTTTAAGTTTTCTATCCCAGGGGATTTTTATGATGAGTGCAGCAGAAATTTAGAAATCATCTTCCAAAAGAGGAGAGACCAAGTCACTGTTTATCAAAGTTGGAGAAAAATGACTGTCTGTGCCTCCCAGGGATAGTCTCATATGAAGGAAGGTGATGTTGAAAACTCTATCTTGAATTTGTATGGATTTTGTAGTTTATAAGCCACTTTCCATATTGTGACTGAGAGTGGCAGGTGCCACTGGTATATATGAACGTAGGGCATTTTAGGGGCCTCTTCAGTCCCAGATTTCTTACTCATTGACTATGTCAAGGTGCATGAAATGCCCATCTAATTCACCACAGCAAAGTGGCAACGGCCCTGAGTTTGGAATCAGAAGTCATGTGTATAAGCCTCATCTTGGCCATTTACCAGCTCTGCTTCCCATGAGGACAGTTACTTACTCTCTTTGAAGCTAGTTTCTCATTTCTAAAATGGAATTATGTGACCTTGATGCCCCCTGGGACCCTTTTCAGTTCTAACATTCTGTGACTATGTAGACTCTCCTTTTTACTCACTTCTAAGTTTTCTACATTTAAACTAGGGATCGAAGCAGTCAAACAGCAGAAGTATTTCAGGACACAGGGTCAAGAGCAGAGTCAGATGCTATGGGACAGTTTCCAAATCACACGGAGGATTCTGAGTGGAGAACTGTGCCAACGTAGAGCTCACAATTCTGGAGACTTGAAGGGATCAGATCTGGCTGGGGGCACAGGCGCCCCTGCACTGCTGTCCATCTAAAGTGTTGAATGTGATGGCACGTTGGAGATGCCTAGACAACCCTATCAAAAGATGCCCAAGGAATCTACGCTCTACATACTTAACACCAGCCATACCATCCATAAAAAGGGCTTCTGTAAGGGGCTGGAAGCATCAATGAAGACTATATTTGCCTACTTCTCAAACTTTATCCATTTCAAAAGACTGCCTAGTGGCTGGAAGTTAAGATATTCATGGGGCCTGGGGAATGATGATTTATATATTCTTCTTTTTTATTTTTTTATTGCTGTATCACTTCATAGTAGCAAGCCTGTCAAATATCCACAAGCAATTAGATAAAGTGAAGGATTTGGCAGAAAATTGGAAGAACAAGATCTTTCATTGAGAATGCTTACTTGAGTGTGAAGAAAAGTCACAGAGAAAATTACTTGCAAGAAGAAGCTTTTGTGGAATCAAGGACTTGTGACAAAAGTGGTTAAAAACTGTAATTGAGGTTTCATGTCTTCAGCACAAGCCTAGTTGTAGAAAGAGTAGTCAGTGGTGAATAGAATTTGAGGTCTTAGTCTTCTAGAAAAAATAAAGTAAAGCAAGAAGTATCCAGGGAGAATGTTCTACCATGGGGCCTCTAAAGCTTTAGGTTCTTTCTATTACTCAACATAAACTTCCCTACAGTTCTCTTACTCTGGAGACCAGCAGAAACATCAAGTCGAGTGTCTGAGTTCAAAGAAAAGTAGATTAAAAGGGAAAAAATATCCAAATTCCAGTGATCATAGAATATCAGTAAAAAAGAGAACAGACAGAAAATGTCCCTAGGGTGTTAGATAGATTTGCCTTTGACATATAAAGTTTTAAGTGACATGATTGTTATAGAAGGCAAAAAATGAATTTCATGCTGTTACCAAGGAGGCAAGTCTTATCTTAAAAGATATGATCTGTTTTTGGTGTTTAATCATTTACCTTTTCCACAAAAATATTGAAGTTGGAAGAAACCTTGAAGGTTATTTTCCCAACAGACTTATTTTGCATTAGATTAGAGGAGTCGGAGCATTGGGAGATGTGAATTGATGTCCTTGGATTTGACCAGGTGAGATTGGAAGATGCACCTGGAACCAGAACCTCTTACTCTGAGTCTGAATAGCCTTCATTTTGCTCTTTTAAGCATTTCCCAAAGCCACTTTTAGGGCTTTTTCCCTCCATTTTTTCCTCCCTAATTTTTGTCTTTCTTTCTCCCCTCCTATCCATTTTCTGATTATTAGTGTTCTTAACAGATCTCTAATTCCAACAATTCACATTGTTTCACTAAAGACTGTACTTTCTTTTTGAGTCAATTCTATTCTCTTTCCATTTTCAATGATTCTGACATATCCACCAATATTTTGAAAAATATTTTCAAAATATTTTAAAATTTTATGAGAAGTCAGCAGGATTATGAAAAAGATGCTATGGTAGCTGTCATGGGGATTTAAAACATTCCAGTTAAAAAGTCAATGAAGTGATGATCAAAAATAGATCAGAAGAGATTACAGCAACAGCAGCTCTTGGAAGAGTGTGAAATTAATCATCTGGGAAATGCAGTAAAGCAAGAAGTATCCAGGGAAAGACTCTCTGCAGCGGGGCCTCTAAACCTTTATACGTTGATTCCTGGATATTGCAGCTCTCATGTGCTACTAGGAATAATTCCTGGAAATAGTATTAACCCAAATCCCACTAATACATAAAGAGTCCTGAGCGCAGGCTCTGGACTCTGAACAACAGTTTGTGCGACTAATATAAAATATTGTATTATCAAGGGCTACTGTCATCTACAAATTTTAGTTGTCTTAATTATAGTCTGCAGCTGTTATGCAAAGCTAAAAATAATGTTAACTGTCACCATTGAAATGTATTTTTTAAAGGAATGTCTGTACACATGGCACCGTGTTGAATGTTTTACAGACTGAGTAGAGTTAAAAGCTCCCAATTTAAAGTGGATGACTAGGTTCTATCGTGCATCTGGTGAAATTTGCTAAGATCTTAATTCTTTAGAGATCCTTAATTCTTTAAATATGCCTTCAAAGAGAACCAAGCTCTCTGAGCAATTGCAGTCCTCTGCATTAAGTGTACCTTCTCATATATTTGCTATGAATTCTCTGGTTTCCGTTGAAGGCTTCCCTCCTCTGGGAACCTTGAAACATAATAAATTTCATCATTTGTTTCTTTCATAATGATAGGGTTACTTGGAAATAAATAAGTGGTAAAGAAAAAAGAAATAGAGAAAAGTATAAATTACCATCTTAATAGTTTTTATTTTAATTGTCAGGTACTTAAATACAGCCTTAGATAATTGTCACAGAAAGATACAGAAATGCCCTTTGATGAGAAAAACACCATAAATAATTTTTATTGTATATAGAAGACTTTATCACACTTTTTTGATGACAACTGAGGTATTAATTGGTACTTTCAAAAATTAAAATACTTATCATTCATTTTTCAGTATTTAGATTACCATAAGCCAGTTCTTCCCGCTAAAGCATAGAAAGAGATCTCTATCTACAAAATCAAAATCGTTACTAGATAGTGAAATATCCCACCAACCAGGTAGTTGATTTTTAGTAATTGTGCACAGATGATTTGACTTGTTATGCTAAAACTTTGCATCCCTCGGGTTTTTGTTGTATTGTGGACAATGCTAAAATATTAATATGTGGTTGGTTTTTATCAACATCATATCAAAACAACCAGAAGTGAGGATAATTGAATTATTTGGAAGTAATAGCTGAAGAAAGAAATTCCATCTTTGGTCATTTTGAAATATAACCAATCAGGAGCTGAAAACAGCAGAGAAATTTTAAAATATGAGATTGCTCTTTATTTTATGATAGACTGAATTGTGAAGGAAAGAAGGAGTTTATCTTTGAAATATTTTCAAAATGCTATTTTTTCTTTTTATAATATTTATACATGTGTTGTGAGAACAACCAATGAAATATAGATAAGCAAGCAAAAGAAAAGTATTTCCTCCTATCCTATAATCCTGGCCTATTGGTTTAATGGCACCGGCACTAAGTCTGTCTTCCTGAGAAGCATCTTTTTCTATATCTTGCCAGTGTCAGTGGTTAAAGAACTGTCATGAGAGAGCAGAAGAGGACAGACCAATTTTGAGATAATAAAAATATATGTCTCTATAAGACTGGTCATGATAAAGAAAGACTCACATTTTGCTTTGGCCGGAATTCGAGGGGAGAGCTATTTTTAGTCACAGATTTACTGTGGACTCCATTAACCAACTAAAACCAGGAAATACTTAGGAATAATCCTGAATATAGCCCATTGTAAAATATAAATGAGGATGGGGTCATCAGAAAAGTAATTTTAGGGAGTGGGGCTTTACAAATAGGAATACCAGGGTGGACATTAAGTATGGAAAAGGAATTGTCTGGGGATTTATTAGAAATTGGTGGTCTTTACAAGGCAGTTTCGGTCACCCACCCCAGAAAGGTCAAGCAGTCAAATATCCGTGATCAGAGGCTTTCAAGTCACAGCTTCAGTTGACTATAATGAGGCTTCCTAAATTTCTGTTTCCAAAGCCTCAGGTACACCCTACTCAGTCATCAGTAAAGCTTCCTCCTGAGAATCCGCTCAAGGGATTGTTTTTCAGGCACCTGCTGGAAACCTCATTTGTGTTGTACTGCTCTTCCTAGCAAGAGACTCAAGCCTCCACAGGCACAGGAAACCTTGGAGCCTCTCTCTGCTTTGCATTAAAAGAAAGCATTCTCCGGCACCTCCATAATGAACAAAGTTCACACCCAATCACACAGGCTTCAACTCTGCAAATTTCGTAGGCTATACAACTTAAAACTGCACCGAGCCCTAGTAAATAGGGGACATCTAATCATCTAAGATTTTCCCCACATCTAATTCTAAGTTGAGTATATGATAAATGAAACACGGCTCTTGGAGGGAGCTAGAGAGTCTCACAAGGAACATAAGATCTCTGATTCTTTTATTATTTTAAGTTCACTTCTGTTTTTGTGTGTGTTTTCAGTCACAGAGTATATTGTCATTCTAGGTAATAACAAAAACCTTAAAAACCTACTATTTATTGAGTGCCTACTGTTCTCCAAGCACTATGCTAGGCATTTTACAACCAATGTATCAAATTCTTACATAAATCTTTTATGGCAGGAATTGGAAATAATAGAAGAAGTTAAAAACCAAGATTGGAGAAGTAAGGACTTTGAGGATACTGCTGTTATCACTTTTCTTTCATATTATTTCCAGTCTTTCACTAATACAGGCCATGCTGCAATGGGTATCTTGGGTCTCCTTGTAAATATATCCTAGCATGTGTAATACCTCATCATCCAGAATCACTAGTCATAGGGTATAAACAGCTTCAATTTATCAAGATAAAATTTACACTTTTAACCAATGGTAATTATATTCACTCTACCAATATATAGATCTAGGACCCAACGATGGGCATAGGAGTGATCCTGCTCACTTGGGGAACTTTTACCTCCTATCCCCTCCCTGATAAGTTCACACTCTACTGGGGTCTTTGTTCCCAGAAGAGTAATGATTGTCCCAGAAGACATAGTAAAGGTTTCATTAAACCTAACGTTATGGCTTCTGCCTGTCATTTTGAGCTCTTCAACACAACAGACACACAGAAAAAGAAAGGAACTGCTCTCCTGGCAGAGGTAATCCACTCAGATTATCGTGAGGAGGTAGCCTTGCTGCTCATAATAGGGACAGGAAGGCATATGTGGATCTGGAACTCAGAAAATTCTTTCTGGTGCTTCCCTTTTCCAGTCACGATCTTAAAGCAGAAATTGCAGCAACTCTAGCCTGACAAAACCAAGGTAACTTGGTCCTCAACCACTCAGGCAGGAAGGTCCAGGTTACTCCACGGGGCTGGCAATGGTCATGAGCGTAAGCGCTAGCCAAGGGCTAGGAAAGTCTTGAATGAACGGTAGAAAAGCCAGATAATGTCTCTCAGTCGTGGCCTTAGGGTCAACTATAACTCTCCTCACTAAACCCGTTGTAAATTTATTTTGAGAAATTGTAACTGGATGGCACTTGGAAGAAGCAATGAGAGAATGGAGGAAACTCAATGTTGGGTCAAACGAATCAGAGTGGTGCAAGGAGATTGTATCAGTGTCCTAAGCATCTTATTCTTGTTGACTTCAATGACTGTGTCTGCATCTCCATGCCAGTTACACAGGCAGCCCTGAAGTGCAGAGGAATTAACACTTCTAGAAGGAGCAGCTCTCAATCAATAATTCTCTGGCATTTGTGTATATATTTCCCAGTCCCTTGCCCTTTGGGTGGGGTCATTCTAACATATGTGTTTCCCTGCAGATTTAATCCCCAGTTGTACACCATAATGGCTGGCTAATTAATGTGTCCTATAATGCCTGCCTTCCAATTCTATATTACGTACACTACTTGCACTTAAATTTTTGTCTCACATCCTGCTTCTGGAAAAACTCAAACTAGGACACAGGATCTCAGCTGTATGCAAGAATCTCGTGAAACTCAAGGTCATATCTTCATATAGGAGTGGGCCTATAGATGCATCCAACAGAGCAACAGAATGTCATCATTGACTTTGGGCTCCCCTTTTATTTTTTGCACCACCACATTTCCTGTTTCTACTTTTTAAAGTTTGGATATGTTTAATTTGATTTTCAGAATGAAACTAAAACAGTGAGGTATCATGTCACTGCTATTAGACTGACAAAAATAAGAACATTGGATAATGGCAGGTGTGGGTGGGGTATGAGGCCTTATGAATATTCATGTACTTCTCCTGAAGGAGAACATTGGTGGAGGCATTCTGCAGAACAGTCTGGCAGTACTTAGTTATTGTACAATAAGTTTTCACCTACTCTGTGAGACCCAACAGTTCTGTTCCTATGTGTACAGTCCAAAGAAATGCTCAGTGGATCTGAAAGAAGACATGTGTGAGAAAGCTCAGCAGGGTGCTATTTTTGTTGGTGGGAAATTGCACCAATGCAGGCATCCACCACAAGAGAAGTAGTTGCTAAATTGTGTAGCTGCTCACCTCGTAGTACATGCATCAGTACAAGCAACAGATTAATTATATACACAGTGACTTGGATAGATCTTGAAAATATATTGCTAGATGAATAAAGTAGAAATCACAGCAAGATATATAACATAGTTCTTTTGTGTGCATTAAAATATGCATACAGGGGCTTCCCTGGTGGCGCAGTGGTTGAGAGTCCGCCTGCCGACTTTTGTAAGAACACACCAACTACAGTCTGTGCAACAAATGCATGGAGAGGGACGAAGAAACAGAGGAAAGAGGAGAGAGGAAAAAGAAAACTAACGAACAAAACAAGAACCATGCCATGTGGAGACCACTGATAATAATGCACCAAGGGCTGACAAATAAGATAAACACAACCATTGGCACCTAAAGTACAAAAAAAAAAAAAAGAAAAAAATTACTGTATATTTCAAGCATTTCTATAGGTTTGTGGCAGATGGAAGTTTGGCAGAAGTTTAAAGTGTTGGAAATACCTGTAATTCATTTAATAATTTTCCTGTTGATGGTTCCAATTTTTTTCTATTACAAATAGTGCTGCAATGAGTAGCCTTTTGTGCCATGTGCAACACATTTAGCTCTACTGAGAGAAGCAATGAGATGTAATGGTTAAGAATGATGGACCTGGAGTCTGTCATACAGAGTGAAGTAAGTCAAAGATTCCTGGGAATATAATTTCTCTACACTCTTGCCGAAATCAGATATCTTCACTCTTTTCTCATTCATTTTCATCTTTTGGTGAATAAAACATTACATTTTTACATTACATTTCCTTGGTTACAAGTGATTATGTGGACCTTTAAACTTTTATTTGATATTCATTCAGAAACTGGCATATTAACAAGATTAATCCTGACCAGTGTTAGAAAAAAGAGGCTTCAATCAGCTTTTGTATTTATTTGGCTTATGACCTGTAATAGATTCCAACAGTGCTAAGCTTAGCATGAAGCAACCCTACACACTGCCTTACAGATTCTGCCATTTTCTTTCTGGCCAGATGGGCTATTTGGGATATATAAATGATCATGATTATATCAGAGTGTTATTGTATTTCTTTTCCAAATATTCATAAGCATCATCTTGATTAAAATCAAATCTCTAAAGCCTCTAGAAGTGAAAATAAATTGATGCAGAATTATTAAACATTGGATTACTTTAGAACATTGGTTTTGCTTATAAAATTTTTTCAAGACATGCAAGATTTTAGCAGCATAGTTTTAATCCAAATGCCTAAATTCTATTCTGTGACCTTAAAGAAATTTAAAAGTTTATTATATCCTTGTTAGAATAAAATGCCAGTTCATGAGGTTTTAGAAAATGTCAGCCAATATAGCCAAAGAGGCTCTTTATTAAGAAGTTCACTTTGACAACAATCAAAGCACATGGAATCCTAGGGTAATTTATATAGGAAAAAAAACTAAAAGACTGAGAGAGAAGTCACTTCCTGTTAAAATTATCTTTAGCCTATGACTATTTCTTCTGTTGGGTTCCTAGAAAAGTTTCCCAGTAAAAACATTTTTATTTAGTGTGATATATATTCAGACAGTTCTCCCTCTTCTATCCCATACATATCCTTGAAGCCCAGAACTCGTGCTGATTCCATAACAACTTCATCAATATAGGAAGCCTGCAGATACGTGAAGAGACAGGAGAGAAGTAAGAGTTAGAACATGTGTCATTTCATCAATCGATTGCAACGAAGGAACAGGAGTGGTAGGGGAATTGTCAGATATTAGAACGCTTATTGCTGCCCTGTGTTCTCAGCTCACTGTTTTGGGAATTTGAAAAAAAACTGTAAGACTTTATATTCTTATATTTTTCAGTATTAAACCAGGTTATTAATTATTGCTTGCATAATCCTTAGAGTAAATGCTTTTATACTCCAAAGTTCAGGTTATATTTTAGGGAGCTCATCTATCTATTAACTCAAAACCTTACCTAGAAATAGGGTAAAAAATATTAGGAATACAGAGCTTTCACATCTGAAAACACGTTGGCCACAAAATCCTTCCACATGAAGTTTTAGTCTAATGCCGTCATAATGTATGGCAGGTTATGCTTTGTGGAGAATGGCTTCTTTAACAGAGACTCATTTCTTATTATATAACTGGTACAGTCTTTATACGATCTCTACAATATCGTGATGTAAAAGTGCTTCGGGATAACCCTATGGAGACTAATTCTCATCAACACATCCTTTGCATAATTTCTCAGTGACATCACTAATGAAATAAAGCAGAGAACTCTTCTCCAAAGACTCTTGGTATTAATAGCCTATCCTCTTATCTTTTATGCATTTCCTTATTAGATCCACTATAATAGAGCAGAAATACACGCTCATCTGTAGCAGAAATACTACATCAACACTGAAATACACACTTGTCTTTTTTTCTTTATTCTAAGCATATTGAAATTAAGATGTTCTGATTATGAAAATCATAGACATAGTCTAATTATTAACTCCACATCAGCTCAAGTCAGATATTCATTCATTCATTCAGTGAGTGTTTAACGAATCCTGACCATGAACAAGTTACTGTACATTATGGAGGATTCACATGTAAAGAAACAACTTTCCTCAGTGTGTCCAGATGGACTTTAGGCACTTAATTATTTGTGATGCAAAATAGAAAGGGACAAGTTCTATAGAAAGTTAGCAAGAACTCACCACAGGGAGACAAAGGAAAATGAGAGTATTTTCCAAATGAAAGCATCATAATGTCCTTTGTAGAGACGTCATTTAGTCTGAGCCATGAAAGGTAGGTAGTATTTCAACATGTGGATATGGGGTAAACCAAGATTTGAACGCGAAATAAATAGTGGGAAGAAAGCCTGGGGTAGGACCATGTGGAGAGTGTGTAGGAAGTATGTAGGAGTCTGGTCTTTCTGGGGAATAAAGTAAGTGAAGTGGATGCGTGGAAAGCAGTGAAGCAGGCAGCTGAGACCAGATGGTAAGGGCCTGGTGTGCCCATGCCAAAGAGTTAGGGCTTTTCTTGGTCACTGCAGGTTTTAAACAGAGATAAAATGATCAGAATTATGTTGTACAGGGTGAATCTGACTGAGGAGCTCAGTCTGAATTGGAATGAGAGCCTGGAAATAGTAAACAGAATCTTCTTACAAATGTCAGGGGATTTGGTAACAAGGGCCTCAACTAAAATAATGCCACTGAAATAAAGAAGAGAGGTGAGGTGGGAGAGAGCGGTGGAGAACTTGGTAACTGGATACAGGCAATGGGAAAGGAAAAATGACGAGGTGATGCTATTAACAGATGAAAAAGACACAGGAGAGGAAAAGAGCATTTGGGACAGAATATTTCATTTTAAGACATATTGAATTTTAAGTTTGGAGAAGTAGGTAAGTTTACTATTAGTTGTTAAATCAAAGGAAGACTAATTTATGAAGAATGAAGGGAGGGTTAATGTTTTAGAGAGATTGGAGATTCAAGAAAGTCACTTGAATTTCGTGACTAAAGTCACTGGTGAATCTCTGTTTTTGAAATATCTGAGCAAAAGAGAGAAAGAACTTATACAAAAATATTAATTTTATATACAGATAGAGAGATTTTGAGACTCTTGTTCTGTATATTTTTTTCTATAATGACCAAGCAATTCTTCTGCAACAAAGAAAACAACAAGGAAATGTCAACAGTCTTTGGTGGCATTTAGGTAGTGAGAACAGGAGCCATATGCGAAGAGATTGCAAAAGCCAATTGCCAAAATCTCTGATTTGGGGGCATTATAATTATTTCTTTCAGAAAAATCCTTCGGCTTCCCTGGTGGCACAGTGGTTGAGAGTCCGCCTGCCGATGCAGGGGACACGGGTTCGCGCCCCGGTCTGGGAGGATCCCACATGCCGTGGAGCGGCTG
>NC_041218.1:27129591-27132360 GCF_002837175.3 Physeter macrocephalus
TGAGAGGCCCGTGTACCGCAAAAAAAAAAAAAAAAAAAAACGAAAAATCCTTCGAGCTCCATTCCTGCGTTCACAGTAAATTGTCCTGCCAGGAATTTTATTCCATCACAGCTCCCTGATCTGACTGAGATTTCATCACCTGTAGATCTATTGATCACGTCTAGTGCCCATCTAGTGATTCCTTAATGCTCTCACATGAAAAAAGTGATCCTGATTTTCTACAGCTTCTTCTCATACCCAGTGTTCTACAGAGGTCACTGTAACTGACTCCCCTAACCAGGCAATTATAATTTCAAAAGCTAACTTTATGCAACGTGTATTTTAATAGTTTATTTACATGCATTATATACGGGAGTTCTCACAATGATTCTATGGCATCTCTGCTATTGTATTCCTAATTTTGCTTAGGAGGAAGCTGGTATTTAGCAAGTGTAAGTGGTTGCCCAAGGCAACTCAGCCAGTAAGTAGTGTGGAACGTATTACTCCAACCTTTGTGTCTTTTCCAGAATGGGGTAGGGTGATCTCCACCCAAGAAACTATATGCTAAATGGTTTAAAGGTTCATAAACTGCACATGAGTTCTCCCTAAGTTACTAATATGATTCCTTTTCTGTCATTATTAGCAAAATGGAATTCTGGAAAGTCAGAAGACCATGGTTCCATTTCTAGGTCTTCCAGTGTATGTATAGGAAAATCACTTAACCTCCTTGGGTCTTTGAGTTCGCTTAAAAAAAAAACAAAGGATTAATACTTGGCTATCTACATCACAATGCTTTTGTAACTATTGATTAAGATAACTCCACAAAAGTTCTCCATTAGCCATAAAGTGCCTTCAAAATGATCCAGATGCTCCTTGCTCTTCTGGCCTGCACCCCAGGTGGAAGAATATTTCAAGTCTGTTTCTAGGAGTATCTCTTGCTGTCTAAATAAAGGATATTCATAAAAGCTGGGCCTCTGACTCTTATTCCCACTAAATAGGATTACACTTGTAAAATGCAACTAAACCTTGGATAAAACGAGATTATAGTATTACTGGTTTTATGTTTCAGAATACTGTATTTTCGGTTGAACCCAAAGTTGCAATGCTAAATATCATGCAGGGAATTATAATGTTTCTAGTAAAATTTTCTGGAAAAAACAAATTATCCTGTTTGTTTTCAGCGACCTCCCAATTCCTATATCTAGGTTTTCATTCATTCAACATTTTTGAGGAGCTACTGTGGGTCAGGCACTCACAGACCTCATAGCTCAGTGCTCAAATAGGGAAGGAAGTAACATTCAGCCTTGGCTTGAGAAGGGGAAAAGGGCTCTGGGTGGATAGAACAGCATGTACAATGATGTGGATGTAAATAAGAGCTTAGTGTGTCTAGAGAACTGAAAGTGATCTGGAAAATTAGGGTGAAATCAGCAGATGTGGGGGGAACCAGATAGTCAAGGACCTTGTATTCCATGCTAAAATGTTGGTACTCTATCCTGAGGACAATGAAGAGTGTTTGATGGCTTTTAAGCATAAAACAGTTTTCATATTTTTCAAAGATCTCTCTGGTTCATGTAGAGACTGGACTGAATGGATGGGATCAAGTTTGTCCTTCTTTCTCCTGTTGTAGCACTATTTTTGAAAATCGAGTTTACTGTTCTGTAATTTACATAAAATATACTAATTTCAAATGTACATTTAAATGCATTTAGAATAATGTACACACCTGAGTAACTACCACAACAATCAAGATAAAGACTATATCCATCACCTCAAAAGTATTATCCTGCTCTCCTACTGTCCATTTCTTCCCTCTAACACTAACCCTGACACCCACTCTAGAACCACTAATGTATCTTTTGTCACAGTGATTAGCTTTGGCTTTTCTATAATATCATAAGAACGATATTTTAGTACTTGTATTTTTTAGTCAGGTTTCTGCTCAGCATAATATTTTTGAGATTCATTCAAGTTGTTGTGTATATATATCACTATTACATTCCATCTTATGTGTAGTATTTCATTTTATAGTTATGTCACAAATGGTTTTTCCCAATCATGTGTCATGGAAATTTGCATTATTTCCAGTTTTCACTATTATAAATAATGCTGCTAAGAACATTTATGTAAAAGTATTTGTGTAGGCATAAAATTTCATTTCTGTTGCCTAAATACCTAAGAGTGGAATGGCAGGGTCATATGGTGGGCAAATGTATATTTAACTATATAAATAACTGCAAAATTATTTTCCAAAGTGATTGTCATATTTTACATTCCCATCAGCAGTATGAGGGTTCCAATTTTTCCACATCTTTACCAGCACCAGGTATTGTCAATCTGTCTAATTTTAGACATTTTAGTGGGTGTATAGTTATATCTTGTTATGATTTAAATTTGCATTTCCCTAATGATTAATGATACTGAGCAACTTTTGGTGTAGTTCTTTGCCATCCCATATATCTTCTCTGGTAAATTTTTTTTAATAGATCTTTATTGGAGTATAATTGCTTCACAATACTGTGATAGTTTCTGTTGTACAGCAAAGTGAATCAGCCATATGAATACATATGTCCCCATATCCCCTCCTTCTTGAACCTCCCTGCCATCCTCCCTATCCACCCCTCTCGGTCATCGCAAAGCACCGAGCTGATCTCCTTGTGCTATGCTGCTGCTTCCCACTAGCTAACTATTTAACATTCGGTCGTGTATATATGTCAATGCTACTCTCACTTCACCCCAGCTTCCCCCTCCCACCCCGTGTCTTCAAGTTCATTCTCTATGTCTACATCTTTA
>NC_041218.1:27132804-27158406 GCF_002837175.3 Physeter macrocephalus
TGAGGTGATACCTCATTGTAGTTTTGATTTGCATTTCTCTATTAATTAGTGATGTTGAGCATCTTTTCATGTGCCTCATGGCCATCTGTATGTCTTCCTTGGTGAAATGTCTATTTAGGTCTTCCACCCATTTTTTAACTGGATTGTTTCTTTTTTTGATAATGAGCTCCATGAGCTGTTTGTATATTTTGGAGATCAATACTTTGTCCTTTGTTTCACTTGCAAATATTTTCTCCTATTTTGAGGATTGTCTTTTTGTCTTGTTTATGATTTCCTTTGCTGTACAAAAGCTTTTAAGTTTAATTAAGTCCCATTTGTTTATTTTTGTTTTTATTTCCATTACTCTAGAAGGTGGGTCAAAAAAGATCTTGCTGTGGTTTATGTCAAAGAGTGTTTTTCCTGTTTTCTTCTAAGAGTTTTATAGTGTCTGGTCTTACATTTAAGTCTTTAATCCATTTGGAGTTTATTTTTGTGTATGGTGTAAGGGAGTGTTCGAATTTCATTCTTTTACATGTAGCTGTCCAGTTTTCCCAGCACCACTTATTGAAGAGGCTGCCTTTTCTCCATTGTATGTTCTTGCCTCCTTTATTGTAAATTAGGTGTCCATATGTGTGTGGGTTTATCTCTGGGTATTCTCTCCTGTACCATTGATCTACATTTCTGTTTTTGTGCCGGTACCACACTGTCTTGATTACTGTAGCTTTATGCTTTATGGTATAGTTTGAAGTCAGGGAGCCTGGTTCCTCCAACTCTGTTTTCTTTCTCAATATTGCTTTGGCTATTCGGGGTCTTTTGTGTTTCCATATGAATTGCAAAATTTTTTGTTCTAATTCTGTGAAGAATCCCATTGGTAGTTTGAGACAGATTGCATTGAATCTGTAGATTGCTTTGGGTAGTATAGTCATTTTCACAATATTGATTCTTCCAATCCAAGAACATGGTACATTTCTCCCTATATTTATGTCATCTTTGATTTCTTTCATCAGTGTTTTATAGTTTTCTGAGGACAAGTCTTTCACCTCCTTAGGCAGGTTTATTCCTAGGTGTTTTATTCTTTTTGTTGCCATGGTAAATGGGAGTGTTTCCTGAATTTCTCTTTCTGATTTTTCATTCTTGGTGTAGAGGAATGCCGGAGATTTCTGTGCATTAATTTTGTATCCTGCAACCTTCCCAATTTCATTGATTAGTTCTGTAGTTTTCTGGTGGCATCTTTAGGATTTTCTATGTGTAGTATCATGTCATCAGCAAACAGTGACAGTTTTACTTCTTTTCCAATGTGTATTCCTTTTATTTCTTTTTCTTCTCTGATTGCTGTGGCTAGTACTTCCAAAACTATGTTGAATAAGAGTGGCAAGTGGACATCCTTATCTTGTTCCTGATCTTAGAGGAAATGGTTTCAGTTTTTCAGCATTGAGAATGATGGTTGCTGTGGGTTTGTCATATATGGCCTCTATTATGTTGAGGTAGTTTCCCTCTATGCCCATTTTCTGGAGAGTCTTTATCATAAATCAGTGTTGAAATTTGTCAAAAGCTTTCTCTGTATCTATTGAGATGATCATATGGTTTTTATTCCTTAATTTGTTAATGTGGTGTATCACATTGATTGATTTGCATATATTGAAGAATCCTTGCATCCCTGGGATAAATCCCACTTGATCATGGTGTATGATCCTTTTAATGTCTTGTTGGATTCTGTTTGCTAGTATTTTGTCCAGGATTTTTGCATCTATGTTCATCAGTGATATGGGTCTATAGTTTTCTTTTTTTGTGATATCTTTTTCTGGTTTTGGTAACAGGGGATGGTTGCTTCATAGAATGAATTTGGGAGTGTTTCTCCCTCTGCAATTTTTTGGCAGATTTTGAAAAGGATCAGTGTTAGCTCTTCTCTAAATGTTTGATAGAATTCGCCTGTGAAGCCATCTGGTCCTGGACTTTTGTTTGTTGGAAGATTTTTAATTACAGTTTCAATTTCATTACTTGTGATAGGTCTGTTAATATTTTCCAATTCTTCCTGGTTCAGTCTTGGAAAATTGTACCTTTCCATGAATTTGTCCATTTCTTCATGGTTGTCCAATTTATTGGCATTTAGTTGTTTGTAGTAGTCTCTTATAATCCTTTGTATTTCTGCAGTGTCAGTTGTGAGTTCTCCTTTTTCATTTCTAATTTTATTGATTTGTGTCCTCTCCCTTTTCACTGTCATTTGTTTCTATGTATTTTTTTATTTCTTCTTTGATTTCTTCAGTGATCTCTTGGTTATTAAGTAGCACACTGTTTAGCCTCCATGTATGTGTGTTTTTTATAGTTTTTTTCCTGTAATTGATTTCCAATCTCATAGCGTTGTGGTCAGAAAAGATACTTGATACGATTTCAATTTTCTTAAATTTTCTGAGGCTTGATTTGTGGCCCAGGATGTGATTTATCCTGGAGGTTGTTCCATGTGCACTTGAGAAGAAAGGGTATTCTGCCACTTTTGGGTGGAATGTTCTATAAATATCAATTAAATCTGTCTGGTCTATTGTGTCATTTAAAGCTTGTGTTCCCTTATTTATTTTCTGTTTTGATGATCTGTCCATTGGTGTAAGTGGGGTGTTAAAGTCCCCTACTATTATTGTGTTACTGTCGATTTCTCCTTTCATGGTTGTTAACATTTGCCTTATGTATTGAGGTGCTCCTATGTTGGGTGCATAAACATTTATAATTGTTATATCTTCTTCTTGGATTGATCCTTTGATCATTATGTAGTGTCCCTCCTTATCTCTTGTAACAGTCTTTGTTTTAAAGTCTATTTTATCTGATACGAGTATGGCTACTCCAGCTTTCTTTTGATTTCCACTTGCATGGAATATCTTTTCCATTCCCTCACTTTCAGTCTGTATGTGTCCCTAGGTCTGAAGTGGGTTTTGTTTTTGCATCCATTCCACCAGTCTGTGTCTTTTGGTTGGGGCATTTAATCCATTTACATTCAAGGTTATTATTATTATTATTATTATTATTATTTTTGTGGTATGCGGGCCTCCCTCTGTTGTGGCCTCTCCCGTTGCAGAGCACAGGCTCCGGACGCGCAGGCTCAGCGGCCATGGCTCATGGGCCCAGCCGCTCCGCGGCATGTGGGATCCTCCCAGACCGGGGCGCGAACCCGGTGTTTCCCTGCATCGGCAGGCGGACGCGCAACCACTGCGCCACCAGGGAAGCCCCCAAGGTTATTATTGATATGTATGTTCCTATTACCATTTTCTTAATTGCTTTGAGTTTGTTTTTGTGGGTCTATTTCTTCTCTTGTGTTTCCTGCCTAGAGAAGGTTCTTTAGCGTTTGTTGTAAAGCTGGTTTGGTGGTGCTGAATTCTCTTAGATTTTGCTTGTCTGAAAAGCTTTTGATTTCTCTGTCGAATCTGAATGAGATCCTTGCTGGGTAGAGTAATCTTGGTTGTAGGTTCTTCTCTTTCATCACTTTAAGTATATCCTGCCACTCCCTTCTGGCCTACAGTGTTTCTGCTGAAAAAATCAGCTGATAACCTTATGGAGATTCTTTTGCATGTTATTTTTTTGTTTCTCCCTTGCTGCTTTTAATATTTTTTCTTTGAATTTAATTTTTTAAAATTTGCTTAGTATGTGTCTTTTTGTGTTTTTCCTAGGGTTTGTCCTATATGGGACTCTCTGTGCTTCCTGGACTTGGGTGACTATTTCCTTTCCCATGTTAGGGAAGTTTTCCACTATAATCTCTTCAAATATTTTCTCAGACCCTTTCTTTTTTCTCTTCTTCTTCTGGGACCCCTATAATTCGAATGTTGGTGCGTTTAGTGTTGTCCCAGAGATATGTTAGAAAGAATATAAAAATAAAAATATAGATGAATCAACAACTGGAAAGTACATCAGCACCACAGTAGTAAAAAAAGAGGAGGAGGGACAAGAAAAAAGAAAAAAAAGAACAAAAAAAGAAAGGAAAAAGAAGGGGGAAAAGGCCTTGGCTATGGAGGGTGGGGCCTAAGCAAGGGCAAGGTTTAGGCAGTCGGTGGGGCCTAAGCTTAGGACCCACAGGGCTGGAAAAGGCCCTGGGGGCTGTGGGGGTTGGGGCTTAGGCTCAAGGAACAGAAGGGGTGCAGGTGTGCCCCCCACCCCTGGTCTCAGGGTGGGGGACCTCACCTGGGAGCCCAGCAGGCTTCCTTGGCTCAAGTAGGTGGGGCAAATCCCCTCCTCTCCTCTCCTGCTCCTCTGGTCTTGAAGGGCCCCTCCCGCCTGCCTCTCCTGATCTCCCTGGCCTCCCTCCTAGGCCCACTAGACCAATGCAGCAGTGGGGGGGGGGCGGGGGGGGGCGGTTGCCTTGGAGGGCATGGGACCTGCCTGGGAGCTCAGTAGGCTCCCCGGCCCGAGTGGGCGGGGCAGTCGCCCTCCTGTCCTTTCCCAGTCTTCCCAGAGGGTCCCTCCCACCTGCCTTTCCTGATCTCCCCGGCCTCAGGGATGCTGATCCTGTCTGGCTTCCACGTCTCCTCCTCCCTCAGTCCCCCCATGTCCTACCGGTTCACTTAGGGGTTCCTCCTGCCTCCTTGGGGTTAGGGTTCCCCACCAGCGGCCGGCAGGCACCATAGTTGTGGGGAGATGCTAACTCAGTGTCTTCTCACACAGCCATCTTGACTCTGCCCCTCTGGTAAATGTTTGTAAAAATTGTTTGCCTCTATTCTGACTGGAATGTTTGTCTATCATTGAGTTACTTAATACATATTCTCAGAACAATGCCATTGTGAGATAATTGCATTGCAAATATTTTCTCCCAGACTGGGGCTTGCCTTTAGATTTCCTTAATGGTACCTTTCAAAGAGTAGTAAGTTATAAAATTTTGACAAAATTGGATAACACTTTTTTAAACACTCTAGTTAAAAAGCAGAGATTGATACATGGATTTTAAAAAAGCAAGACTATATACTGGCTAGAAAGATACACTTTAAATACAAAGACTAGAGAAGCTGAAAACATAACAGATGAAAAAAGATATGCCATGCAAACACGAAACATAAGAGGACTGAAGTGGATATTTTAACGTGCTAAAATGGCTTTCAAGACAAATGGTATTACTAGAGATAAAGAGGGGCATTTCATAATGATAAAAGGAACAATGTATCAGGAAGACAGCAATTATTAAGTGTATATGTGCCTATTTGCAGAGTTTTGAAATACATGAAGCAAAAATTTATAGAATTAAAGGAAGAACTAGGCAATTTCAAGGTTAACAGTAAGGTATTTTAATAGTTGTCTGTTGGCAATTGATAGAACAATTAGACATAAATCAGTACATTGCTTAAATCTAATTAATTTGTATAGAACACTAGAGCCATCACTAAAGAATTCTACCTGTTACATTCACCAAGTTAGATCATAACACATTTCAATAAATTTAAAATAATCAAAATCACTTGCAATGTATTCTCCAAACATAATAGAATGAAATTAGGAGTTAAGATGTCTAAGAAAACCTCCCATAAATCTGGAAATTAAACAACAACTTCTAAATAATTGATAGGTCAACTAACATTCAACAATTTTTACATCAAAAAAATTTTTAACAAGACAAATGATAGAAACTTCCTCAACTATCTCACAGAATTATTGTGAGTGTGAAATGAGGGACTAGAGATAAAATTGCTTTGACTATTTGGAGGTGGTATACAAACACAATATTCTCTAGAAATAAAAACTTCAAAGTCTTCTTTGAGTTACAACAAAACTACCTCTAGAGTTATCTTTTGTAGTCCCTGAGGATAATCATGTGCCAAAGGGGAAAAACCATGGCCAATTTGTGACCAACTCTTCTAGTTTCATGATAGAGAGCTATTTATCCCATGATTAATGGCTGTTTTCCAAATCTCACTGACGTGGCCACATTCTCCCCTGATTGTTCACGTTATCATATTTGTGATAAGAGAAGAAAGTATTCTTCTTGAGAGAACTACATAATGTTACGTTCGTAAGTGGAAGTTGGTAAACTAAGACAATTGATGGTGGCCTTCTGGATCTCCTTCTAGTGCAGTTCTCTCTCCTTTATCTTTTTATTTTTTTCCTATTCCTTCGCTCCCTTTCCTCCTAGGCTATTTTCCTTTCCTTTCCCTTTCTCTCTCATTACCACCTCCTTCCACCTCCATTCTGTCTCACTTGTCAAAGCTAGCCTTATGATGGAATTCAGAACTAAAGATGATCCTCTTAGTTTATTGGAAAAAATCCAATATTTTTACTTTAAAGAGAAGTTCGGTCTTGACTGTGTGGCTCAGAGTAGTTAAATGACTTTAATCTGTTGTAAGCCCTCTCCTTTGACCACTAGTTACACCTTTGAATCTTAAGCCCTGACAAGGCCAGTGAAAATTGTCTCATTGAATGGCCTTTCCCTTCTCTGTGAACAGCCTGGTTGGCTGACTTGATCTTCTCTCTCACTTTCCCACTTTTTCTTTTTCTGATGACTTGGGTTTGGCTCTAAACCTTTACGACATCGTTCAGGGTCAGTGTATACCACAACTTGTGTCACCTTCCTGGACCTGTCTCCCCTTGACTGGTCTGTCCTTCAGCTTCAGCTTCCTGCCCTATGGTTTCACTCAATGGGCTTCCCATTCAGTTTTGTTATTCCATCTCCTAAATCTGAATATTATATAAGAACATCTTTGGTGTTATGCTTCCCTCTTGCCTGGTTTCATATCTGGCCTCTGTTGGTTCCTAAAGAATAGGATACTGTTCTTCACCCTTTTCAGGCCACTTCTGATGAAGAAGCCACCTAGAGAACCACAGTCCTCCCCAGTATGTCAGCAACTCCAAACACAATTCACTTTTGGTCAGAGGAGCACAGGAGAATTGTAATACCTCTTTTTTGTTTTTGAGTGAATTTATTGTGGCGACCTTAATTACTTGAGGCATTCTAAGTGTATGGACAGCACCAACATTAAAATATGCTGGAATCAGAGGGGAAAAAACAAAGGAATAAAAATAACCAATTATTTGGTGAGCAAGAACTGGTATTGTATTTTCTGGAGTAACTACTTCTTGCCTACAAAATAGAGTTAACAATCCTTGACTGGCATGAAGTGTCCCTTTTCTTCCCCCCGTGTTGCTGTCCTATTTCAGGTTCAGGCACTGCATATGACCAGTAGAGTTGTGTGTAGCTAGAATCGATTTTACGTAACTTGTAATTAGCAAGACTGTACTTAGAGCTTGACCTATATGAATATAATCCTTGTGGCCTGAATCAAGTGCCATTATTACCTTTGTTGTATAAATAATGAGCCAGTGCTAAGTCTATGGATAAAAATAAACCTAATTTTGATCTTAGCTCATCAACTTCCTTGATGTCTAATGTTGGGCAAGTTAACTCGTGTCAGTGTCAATTCCTCCATCAGGAAAACTGCTGTTTGATTGGCAAAAGAGGCTATCTTATAGACAGAGTAAATTAAGGTCTCAGAAGGTAATCTAGGTAAATCCCAGTCATCAGAAGCATTTGTCTAGGCTGTAACTAATCTTGAGGACAGGACGAGAGCTATTCCTATCACACACATACGTACACTTTCACAGATGCATGAGAAAAGGCAGTGATGACTTGGACTTGGTCTTTCCCGAGAAAACCAAGTGAATGTTAAGTGTCATAAGTTTGCACAGGCAAGAAGGAAAATGTAACAATGGCTATATGGTACATTCCCCCATATCAATTTGGTGGAGACTTAACGGTCATTAAATACAGATGTCAATATACCATAAATGGAGTTAAGCACCAGCTCTGCTAGAATTTCCAGGAAAATTACATCACATCCATGGACTTTTATTATTTCACTTTGGGTTATATTTGTTAGTGTGAATCTTTCTACATGACCAGCTGGTTTTGTTAAGCAAATACACAAATAACAAGAGGCCCAAGATTAGCAGAAGATGGTATTTATTCATTTTAAAGACATTTTATATATACAAAATTTTGCTATTCACTGGATTTATTATTATTTAAGATAGATAATACCCGACCTGATTGTGTTTCCAGTAGAGAAGATAAACATTGATTAGATATACAAATAATAAATTAAAGTCATGAAAAAGTAACAAAGTGTTCTATGAAACATAAGAATAGGGGTGGCCTAGTTAATAGCTTCAGTGGAGTTGGGGGAAATATTTTTGGCAATCAAATTCAAACTTGCCTGAAGAATAAGGCTGACCTAAATTATTATTATTGTTTTTGCTCTAAGAACTTTTGTTATACTGCAAAGGAGATGGCAATTATTTTTATTATGAGATATAATGGAGTTTAAACTCTGATTGCTGCTGAGATCTACGATAAGTGAAAGTTATCAGAAAACTAAGCATTTTTCTAGATAGGGAAATAAGTCAGTTGTTTAGATATCACATACCAAGCATGGCTTGGGACATCTAGACACCGTATTAAGCCTGTCTCGATCACTGAATATTATATGGCCTTGGATACGATACCTAAAACCCTGTGTCTTCCTTCTTGAAATAATTAATAATAACACCATTCCAGTTTTATAGTGATATAATACAGATGAGTAAAAGCTATGCAAATTCTCTATCTGAAGGTTGTGTAATAATGGTAAATATAATTATTATCCTGATTGATAGCAATGTTAATCCTTAAAAAATTAAATGAAAAAATTCTACATTGTTCTCATAGCAAAATTCTTGGTGTAGGTAGTCGATAATGCTATTTCCCTTCCACTGTCTGTTCTCTTTCTTGAGAAGTAAAATATGCATTCAGACAGAAAATATCCATGTCAGAAAATGTGGACAGTAGTCAAAAGTAAATTAGCAGCCTTTTCCATGAATATTTAAAAGAGCCAGTATGAAAGCCCACTTCCATTTGTGCTAATTGTTATTTTAAAAGTCATCTGTGGTTTAGGCTCATGGAGGATGAGTCTTAAAGAATTTATTTTCCTGCACAGCATAATCAGTTTGCAAAGAAAAAACCTATAAAGCATTTTGCTACTAGCAGCACTAATAAGAGAAAAATCTGATCTTCAATTCATAATAGCCTAAACTGATTTTTAAATTAGGGGCTCCTAATCTCAGAAAATAAACAAGCTATCCCCCCCATGTTTCTAGATAGCAAGATTGGGGAAGAAGATAGGTAGATAGATAGATGATAGATAGATAGAGGTAGATTGTTAGATAATTTTCCTTCTTGTCCTACCTATCATAATGGCCAGTTGCAATCTATGGCCAGGTTTCCAATGACTAAAGAATAGAAGAAAAAGATTATTGATGCCTGAAAGAATTCTGTTGTGTTGTTCCTCTTGGGGCCTAATATATCTCTACTGAATAAGAATGAAACATTAGATCTAAGTGTAGTATTTCCATTTCAGGGTAGGGCACCAGCTGTCTTCTTAAATTTCCATGCCACTTAATCTAGCTCTTAAACTTGGTTAGCTTTCGATTCACAAAGAAGGCAACATCAGCTACACAGGGTCACATTTTTAGCAAGGTCTCTGAAGTAATGAAGTGTACAAAGTATGCTAACAAGGAGAGCAGCTAAGTTAATTCCTTGAGGCAGGTGCAAATATATGGCTTTAAGAGCCACTTTTCAGTGCAGTGCAAGAAGTGACCTGTGAACAGGAGGCGTTAACAGTGGAAGGCAAGAATTTGAGAGTTTCTCAGCATTGTTCAGGGATTATCACTCAATTTGCCTTGCTCATGCTAATGTGGAATTTACTACCTTGCAGGTCCACTTCCAACTACATAAATCAGAAGATGTCAGTACCCCCAAGATAGTCATCCAGAGAGCTACTCACATCAAAATCATCTGCTGCATCAACCATCTAAATGCACAAAATAAACTAGCAAAAGATGTAATGTGGATATGTCCATTCTGATCGCCACCATGATTTTTCAGAGGCTACTGGTATATTTGTCAAAATTTCCAAGTCCTTTGTGCCTATGCTAGGTCAGAGGGGAAAAATGGAGATATTTAAATAGGATTTGTTCCAATTTTTTAAAGAAGTCAAGTAACTTGGTCAGAACATGATGGAAAGAGTTTTAGATTTGAGGATACCGCCCCGAAAATAACTTCTCATCTGACTCCCTAATACGTGCTTGTCAGAGAAGTTGGTTTATTAATATCAAATTCCTGAATTAAGCCTAGACTACATAAGCATACACAGAAAAATACATGGAAAATTAAACCTCTGATAGTTACCAAGAAGTCATATTATTATTCATGTGCAAACCTTACACCTTTTTAAGATGAGTAAGTAGTTGATAGGCATAATCCTCAATAAAGCATAGAATTAGAATCACAGAATATTAATGCTATAAGCTATGCTGGTATGTTGCTCCTGTACTGCCACTTTAAACGCTGTGTAACAAAACACCCCAAAACCCCGTGGCATAAAATGACAATCATTTGTTCTCTTGTTTACAGGTCACCTAGCATGGCTTTGCCTCAGTTTGCTGGCAGAGTGGGACTTGTGAGCCCCTGCCTCGCGCTGTGGGTCCTTCCAGGTCTGCTTTATGAGTCTCATTCTAGGCCTGCAGCTACTTTGGGATGTTCCTCTAATGACAAAGTTTGGAAGGCCCCAGATACATGAATAAAAACGTACAATGTTTCTTAATATTTAGGCTCTCCTGCCAGAACGCACACACGGTTACTTCTCTCAAATTCCATTGGCTGGAGCAGGTCACAAAGAGAAGCATCCTCCTCCCAAAGAAGTGGATGGGGGAGTGACTACAGCTGAACAATAAGTGATTCTACTCAAGCTTTAAACAGTAGCCCAATCTCCTTTACAGAGAGGAACATTGGAGGTGCAAACACAAGCGTGCATGTAGGTGTTATGTGTATGTGACATGTCCCAGGGCCCATGACGGGATAATTTCCAAACTGGAATAATAACTATGTGCTCCATATTTTAAAATGGGAAATTCCAATATATTTTAATATAGTGCTCTATATGATATACTGACATTTTTATCAAGTGATAAAATGAACCATCGCCTTTTGATTGCTCATTGGAGACAGCAGGAAGGGTAGGTTTTGAGCTTTTCTAAAATTGATGGCCCCTTCCTCCACATCGAGTAGACAGACATCCACAAACACACACACATCCACACATATAGAGTAGAGGGAGGGGTGGGTAGAGAGGAAGGGAGAAAGAGAACACTAACATAGAAATGTAATTATTTACTGAATTTAAAGCTAAGCCAGTCCTAACTGAGTTTGGAGCTGCATTTTTTTTTCTTTCTAAGAGTTTAGGAATTTCAAGGACAAAATAGAAGCTGCTAGGCGATCCCCTTACCACGTATATCATTTTGTTAACAGGAATGTGAAGTGTGGTTTGATAATCAGGGCAACAAACCTAGCAGAGCCAAGAATTTGTAGTCCTCTTCTTTCATAGGGATGGAAAACAAAAATTAGCATTTTTAAAAATTTACTAGGGCTTCCCTGGTGGCGCAGTGGTTGAGAGTCCGCCTGTCGATGCAGGGGACACGGGTTCGTGCCCCGGTCCGGGAAGATCCCACATGCTGCGCGTGGAGCGGCTGGGCCCGTGAGCCATGGCCGCTGAGCCTGCGCGTCCGGAGCCTGTGCTCCGCAACGGGAGAGACCACAACAGTGAGAGGCCCGCATAACGCAAAAAAAAAAAAATTTACTAGATTCTTTTTTTTAATCTCAGGAGAGCAGGATGTGCTGACAAGATAGGTTAATCAGAAACTATAGGAAGGAAGAACATTTTCTTTCTTGACATAAGCCCTGTGAGTATCAAAAAAAGGAATTGCTATAACAGAAAAAAATACTATCACAGCTGTGACTGGTGATACGTACGGAACAGCCTGCAAATCTCACCCAGCATCACTCTGGAATTCACTCACCACACATTTACTAAGCTGCAGATGGTCGTCTTGTTTTCCACAGGCAGATATCTCTAAACTGTTGGAATTACCCAACACTTAACTTTCTGAACAAGTTTTTAACATTTTCCCACAGATTTCTTCTTTAATGCACTGGATGTTGAAAGACCCCATAGTTAATTTACACACCGCTTTGCAACCCACTTTGATGAACCCACCTTGTGTCAGTTTGTTAACGGAGGCAGAGTATGCAATTAGTTCTACAAAGCAAAAGGCAAAATTCACAATTTCTTTTTTCTTTTAAATTTATTTAGTTTTGGCTGCGTTGGGTGTTCGCTGTGGTGCACGGGCTTCTCATTGCGGTGGCTTCTCTTGTTGCGGAGCACGGGCTCTAGGCTCACGGGCTTCAGTAGTTGTGGCACGGGGGCTCATTAGTCGTGGCTTGCCGGCTCTAGAGCGCAGGCTCAGTAGTTGCGGTGCACGGGCTTAGTTGCTCCTCGGCATGTGGGATCTTCCTGAACCAGGGCTTGAACCTGTGTCCCCTGCATTGGCAGGCAGATTCTTAACCACTGCGCCACCAGGGAAGTCCTCACACTTTCTTGACAATAATGACTTGACAGTAATGACTCTACTTAGAACTTTGAGTTGTGCTTGTGTCCAATTTATACTTTGGTTTCTTACAGATTTACGATATCATAGAATGTGTCTTCCAGATATTTCCCTCACATTGAGTTTCCATTAAATTAATGGAAGGATTCACATGTTCCAAGAAACACCACATTCTCCCCATAGGCAAAATGATTAATTTTTCCTCTGCAGGAATTCAAATTAATATTCTCAGCTCATGAAGGGAGGGGTTTGGTGGCTTAAATATCTTTAAGACAAAATTGGCCTTTCTGTGGTTAAACAAAAAATCTCTTATTTTTCCCTTCCATCACTAGTTTGCCTTCATCTCCTAACAAAAATAGAAGAATTAATCGGAGAGAACAAGAGTCTTTTTTGATATGATTGTAGAAGGGATGCAAAAGGAAAGGATAGAAAGACCAGTGTTTTTCTTTTTCATGAACTTTATGCTATTGATGAAACATATTTTCCAAAGCAAGCAATCCAAACACCCACCTCTGCTTCTAGCACACCTAGCCTGTGCTGGAGAAAAGAAAATGAGGTACATAGACAGAAATTGAAATTCCATCTCTGCAAATAACAGCCTATGTGACCTTGAGTCAGTTATTTATGTTTTAATTTCCTCCTTGTGATGAGGATAAAATAATATATGCAAAGTGTGTGGCCCTTGGTGGGTATTCAGTAAATGATAACACTTACTGTATCATTATATTTGGAAAAATAGTAGTATGTGGCAAGAAAATTTTAGCCTTTGGAGTCAAGATGGATCTGGGTTCAAATTCAGACTCCTCCACTGGCTGTATGAAGAACCACTGATGGGTTTACACTGCATGAGATTTCATTTCCTAATTTTTATAGGATCAGAGGGTGTGGGGAGAAATTTTTGGCCCCTGGCCCCTTGCTTGGCAGATGGTTGTCACTCAGTAAATGTGAGCCTCCAGTAGTAGTGATAAAAGTAGTAGAAACAGCACTCACAGCAAGCCAGTGAAAATCCTTATCTGATAAAATTCTTATAATTTAGTTTTCTTCATACAGTATTTTAGTCCCCATTCCAGATAAAAATACCCTGAGACCTTCCTGAGAAGCTCTACTGAAACCAAGTTTCTCTCCTGACACCTCATCCATCCTAAACACATATATGGCTCTAAAAGAAAACTCATAATTGTCATTGTGACTTTCTTTAAGGATCCCTTCCATCCCTTCAGTCCTAGGGGGTGAGGTCTCATAGGTGGGGAGAATCACGTGCACTAGAGACCCCCAGGGTGACAGGGAGGAAAAGGTCTACTCTCTCATGCTTGCCTTCTTTACCTCCATGTTTCTTTGATTTCCTGGGGCATATTGTCAAGTGAATTGTCTCCCTGGAGAAAACCCAAACATTTTAAATTTGAAAGGTAAGACCGAAAGAGAGGAGTGCTCCGGACTCAACAGGCAGTTGGCTGCCTCAGTTAACGGCTCACCTCCTGACAACTCGAGCCATGGAATGTGCAAAGCTGTGACATTGCTCTTTCAACGTCCCACGAGGTTGGTGGGGAGGACAGTTTGCTGTAAAGATTAATCTCACTGAGCCACTGATTGTATATTCTGATGCTTATCCAGGAAGGTAACCATTATGTTCCAGCAAGGCAGACATAAAGTAAATCTTATTTCTATTTAGAGGTAATGAGTTGAAAGAAGGAACAGCAAGAATCATTGTTTTTGTCTGACACAGTTCTTAGGGTTTCTTCAAATGTTGTTGACATTTGTAATTCAGTTGATCAAATTTGCCTTTTCACTCATTTTTATTTAAGGAGATTTTTTTAACAAGCCCTCTTTTTTTGTTTGTATGGTGCCAACAAAACTGATGATTAGGGCTTCCCTGGTGGCGCAGTGGTTGAGAGTCCGCCTGCTGATGCAGGGGACACGGGTTCGTGCCCCGGTCCGGGAAGATCCCATGTGCCGCGGAGCGGCTGGGCCCGTGAGCCATGGCCTCTGAGCCTGCGCGTCCGGAGCCTGTGCTCCGCAACGGGAGAGGCCACAGCAGTGAGAGGCCCGCGTACCGCAAAAAAAAAAACAAAACTGATGATTAAAAAATAGGAAATTCATTCAATCAATGTATCTCCTGAAGTACAGACTTCAGTTAAACAACTTGTTTGATTGATTTCCCCTCTGCTACCCTGAATTAACCAGATTAATTTTAGATAGTCTCATTCCCAAACTTCAATCAAAGGATGTTTGTAGGTCTGGCTGCATAGGAATCATCTTGGGAACTTTACAATAAATACAGATTCTTGGGCCCATTCCTGATACTTCAGAATCAGAAGCTCCTGTCTCAGGAATCTGCATTGCAACAAAGATCTTGACCATCAGTGACAGTCTTAAATTTCTCATATATATGAGAACTGGTAATTCAGATGAAAAAATAGAGATTTTGGTAGTTTCCTCAGAATCTTTTGCTCTGATTGCCTTGATGATTTATCAGCCAGATTATCTGACCAGTCCTTAGAATATAAGTAAGTGTATGTAACAGTGGTATAATTTCAGAGAACTAGCTCTGAAGCCCATGGGGTAAGCGCAGGGGTCGGGGAGCATATACATTGGGGGTTATTCTCTCTCCCTCCATCCTCATCTGTTATGATCACTGATGTCTTTCTACATGTTTTTCCCAATATGGTAAATAAGTAAATGGATGGATGAATAACAATGCTGCACTCTAAACAGCAGTAGGGATCCTGAGAAGAAGCTAGATTTGAGTGTCCTTGTGAATCATTCTGAGCCTTGGAAACTCTGGCTTCAGACGAGAAGACGGCTGTAGCATTGTTGTAGCCAAGTTGGCAGAATTTCCAATTGGGCTGTTGACTAAACTCTCTGCAATACCTGGAGAGACCCTTGTCATAACCACCTGACATTACTGTCCAAGAATGTTGCATCTCTAATTCCTGCCGAAGTCAGTCATTTTACTGGCTCCATGGCTGAAAGCCTCAGCCCCTAAATCCAGCTAGATTTTTAGCCAATCTTTGTGGTTAGCCAGAAAGTGAGGGTGAAAGATGTGGATCATCAGTGTAAACCTTTTTTCCAACATGGAGGTAGATGGGGCAAAACAAAGCACATGCCCATCTCAAAGAGCCATTTTACTGCACACAGGGCAGCAACTATTTTGTAGGAATCATCTGGGAGAACAGGGCTACAAGGCGTTAAAAAATAGGCATGTCAATTTCTAAAGTATTTAGAAAAATGATCATTTTTATGTAAGAATGTCAGCAATCTGGTAACAGACTTTTTTAAAAGGCAGTCTATTCTGTTAAAATGTCCCAATATGGGGCAAATGTGGTATTTTTTCCAAAGTCGTCATTTGGAAAAGGAACAGCTGCAAACATCTAAAAGGGTCTGATGCAGCCCTGAGACATCATAGCAGGATACTATTGGAAATCTTTGCAGCTGGGATTCTTGCACAGCAGAAAGGTTCACATAGCAGCTAGTAAGCTACAGAAGAATGGTGGCCAAAAGGTGTAACGATTGTTTAAGAAAAATAAAGCTTCTTTGGTTGCTCTGATACAAATAGCCACAAAGCAGAAATGCCTTCATAGGAATCATATAAAGGATATAAATACAAATCTACCTTTGACGTGGTTCATCGTGCTTGTTACAGGACTCACAATATGAACTTATATTTATCCTTCATTTGTTTGGTATGGTTGTTGATTGCCAGATCTAGTTAGGATGATCTATAATGATAGATGGATGGTATATGGTACCCACTGATTATCTTCCCAGTCCCTCTTCTTTGGAACTGCCACCCTGCCCACAGAAGTGAGCCCTCCTCATCTTTATTTATGCTGTATATCCCCTATCTTCATCTCATAGCTGATTAGATCAGAACTAGATATCTGACCCAAGGTGGATTAATCTCATTCTCCCTTCAGAATTTGGTTTTATTTAAGCCAGCTTGGAACTTACACATGGTAAAATTTACACATATCCACTCATATAATGGTGCTATAGAAGGACCATATTGGATGGCTTCATTTCCTTAAACAGCATAGGAACTGAGAATTTAAAATCATGAAATAAAAAGAGTTTAGAGACAGTTAAACATGATTCTGTGACACACTCTCTTCCCACCCACTGATGTTAAAGGGAGAGCCGTGAAACACCCCTATATCACTGATGTCAGAGCACATTTTATTAATGATAAGAGTGATAATGTTTTTGTCATTAAAAACAGCAAAATGATTTATTGGTTAATATATTCTCAATGATAAAAAAAGAATGCAAATGCAGGCAGAGTCCCATTTTTACCGTTGGTTCTGCCTCTGACGGCTGGAGCCTGAATCACTAAATCATCTGCCAGCTGACGCCTCCCCACCAGGGCTCCCGGAGATGCTTGCACAGAGGACAAAGCCAACGGCCCACTCTGCATTACTAAGTGCCCTGTTCCAAACTCCTGTCCTTCGAGACCAGGGACGAATGACAGGTTTCAAAAGGTTCTTTACCTCCTCTGGCCTAAGGCCTCACCTAACTTCAACCCCTTTCTTCTATTTTTAGTCCTGATGCCAAATCAATCAACCAACCAATTAAACAAACAAACCTTGGGGGGAAAAACACTCCATGAAAGGAGTCAAAAATAACACAATTTCTCTCTAAATAACATGCACTCCATGATCTTTCCTCTGGGTTCTACTTGGCTTTGTATCACAGTGCCTCTCAAACTTTAATGCGCACGCAGATCAACCGAGGATCTTGTTAAATTTCAGATTCCGATTTGACTTCACTCTCTAGTAGGGCTGAAATTCTGCATCTCCAGCAAAGCACCCAGATGATGCTAATGACCCTCACTTTGAGCATCAAGTTTTAAGGTCAAGGGAGGAAAATGCTTCAGACTGTATTAACAAAATGGGGGAGAAAGAGTAGTAGGTGTCCTTAAAAGAGGGAGTCCCAAGTGACGTTCAAAGAGAACCCATCACACAGACATGGGAGTGGCCAACTTCTCCTGAATCCCATGGCTGCATGGCATTCTGGGTTTGACAAATATCTCAACTCCAGTTCAGGAGTGAAGTAAAAGGCAAAAAGGAGGTATGATTCCCTTGTGATCATTCCTACATGGGATTTCTCATCTGAATAGTTGGTGGAAAACTTTTAAGGAGATACATTTATAAGACCCAGAAAAACCATTGAACAGCGTCTTGGTGTGGAGACCCAGGTCTGCGTATGTTTACGTAGCCCAAGAGGTGATTCTAATATCTTCTCCTGGTTAAGAACCCCTGAATAGTAATTGGAGTGTACCTCTAACAAATACATATCCGGTTTAATAAAATGAGGGTCTATGCATATCAGAGCCCACGTTAGCACTTTATTGCTAGGTCTGATGGTAATCTCATTGCCTAAGAAAATCTTGTTTAATGGGTATGTCCCTACCAATATTGGGAAAAACATTATTTTCATATGTTATTGATATGTAATACTTTAATTATATTTATAATGTTAAGTACACAAAATATAATTTAACATGTTTTTTAAAAGATGATATGAATGGTTGTAACTGATCTAGATAACAGGATTCCTTTCTAGGTCTCTAGGTCCCTTATATATGAATAGTTCTCGGTAGTTTACGATTTATTTCCATGTATAGTACCAAATTTATTCCTGCAACGAACTGATAAAAATACTATTACTTTCTCTTTTATAGAGGAAGAATTTGAGACAGATAATTTAAATATTTGCCCAAAGTCACAAAATTACTAAGTAGCAGAGCGAGGATTTAAATAAGGTTTGTCAGATACTTATCCTCAACCTCTGTGATGTACTGCTAGTTTTTAAATCAGTGTAAAAATTTTGAACAGATAAGTCTATCATTCAAGTCGTATTGAAAATTGTCTTTCATTTTAAAAAACTTAAATGTTTGATTTGCAATTTTCTGTCTTAATCATAATGACAATTTGATCGACACTCTTTGTCCTCTGTCATTATATTTTGCATCCTCTGTTCTCCATGCAAAGGCCAGATTGAGAGTTGAATAGCAGAAAGAGATGAAACCAGAATAAAATAAACAGAAACCACTTCACTGGTAACAGTGCCCCAGTATTCCCTTTTAGAAGAAGAGATTTTTTAAATGGGTTATTTTTATTGCCATCTGTGAAAAATTCAGTTTCAATTACACACACAAAAAATTTGAAAATAATTTATGGATCAAATTTTGCTCTGAACTGTGAAAATGTTTTGTGTTTAACACAAGGATGTGGAAACTGGTCGAAGTAGTCACCTTTTTCCTACGATGTGATCTTGATGTCACAGAAGAAAGCCGAGGATCCATTGGATTGCAGGTGAGGGGGAAAATATACTCACATTTAACTCACCGCCCCAGAGATTTTACCTCCTAAAATTTATTTGTGTAGTTACAAAATTCTTTAGCAGTTGAATGCCATTCCTCTTAGCTCAACAGCTATCTCTTGAATTTTCTTCTCTATGAAGCCAATGCTTATTTCTGTCAGAAGACTCTAAATCACAAGTCATTTGACACTTCTAGTTTATCTTCTTTAGCTGAAAAGGTTAACTTAATGCTTTCTACGCTGCATTTTAGAGACAGTTCTGAGAGCAGCAGCTTCATAAAAGGAAAAGTGTTCAGAACATGACATTTTACTCACTTGGATTCCAAGGCCATCACAAGGTTTGCCCTCATAAGCCAAGTCTAAGCCTTTATCTCCTGTTGAAATGTGTTGCCCCGTCACCTCTGTGGTGCAGCCATCTGTGGCCCAGTTCCCCTTCCAGATTCAAGACTCTCATCCCCCAGAGGATGTGTGTGTTGGAGGTGAAGGGCTCACACCTGAGGCTTTTCTGGAAATTTCCCTGACAGAAGTAAGTTGCCTCATGAAGGTTTCACTTAATCCATGGAGTATTGACATGGGAGATACAGAGGCCCAGCCCCCTTGCCTCTATATGGGCAACTGGAAGATCCATCCCCCAACTGAAGTGCCTCATGGGACCAGGGAGGTTACTGCTACAAATGTGTCCCCGTTAAACTTCTCCCCCTGCCTAGTCCCGTTTCCCTGTTTCCTCACAAGTGTTGTTCCCAAGAACACTCCCCAGTGAAGCTCCTGTGCGCAGACCTCAGAGACTCAGGGTCTTGGGTCCCCACCTGCACCACCGCCAGTGCCCCAGAACACTTGTCCTCATTCTAAAACATCGCTCCCTTCATACATAAGTCCCTTCATTCACCAAATATTTTTCAAGTTTCTACTGTGTCAGGCATAGGATTAATTGCTGGGGATACGGTGGTAAATCAAACAGATGTGATACCTGACTATGGAGATTACATTCTGGCGATGTGTATAAGAAAAGAAACAGTGTTTAAAATGAATTGTAATAACATGCTGTAAAAGGAGAAATCCAAGAAGGGAGGGCCAAATCCATTATTGTGGAGCTAGGGAAGAGCATCTGAAGGCAATGATCTCTTGCTGAGAAGTAAAAGGTAAGTAGGATGACCTAGGTTATGGGCAGCAGATTCACTCCAGGTAGAGAAAACACTGGGTTTTGAGAGCCTCAGTATGAGTCACTGAAAGAGCTTCAGTGTAGCTGGAATTTAGAGGGCAAAATGTGGGGTGGCAGGCATGACAGCCATATTAAAGTGTTCCACTGAAGAATTTTTAAGCATATTTTAACAGCCCCATTGAGGTAGGATATAATAAAGGACATATATTTAATGTGCAAAATTGATAAATTTTAATACGCATACACATCATCATCACCGTCACAATCAAGACACTGAACACATCCGTCACATCCAAACATTTCCTCACGCCCCTTTGTAAACCCTTTCTCCAGTCCTCCCCAGTCTTAAGGTAAACACTGATATATTTTTGCCACTACAGGTAGTTTGCATTTTGTAGAATATTACACAAATGAAATCACATAGAATATTTTGTTTGTCTGAATTCTTTCACACAGCATAATTATTTTGTAGTTCATTCATGATGTTCATTATCAATGTTTTATTCCTTTTTATTGTTGAGTGGTATTCCAAGGTATGAATGTACCACAGCTTGTTTAGCCATTCACTGTAAATGGACATTTCAGTTTTTAGTTACTACAAAAAAAGCTGCTATGAACATTCATGTATAAGTCTTTGTGTAGACAAATGTTTTCATTTCCCTTACGTAAATACCTAGGAGTGGAATGGCTGGGCATATGGAAAGCGTATATTTAACTTTGTGCAAAACTGCCGAAATATTTTTCAAAGGTTGTACCATTACAGCATCCCACAAGCAATGGGGGTTGTAAAGAAAACACCTGGCCCCATATCACAGTTGGAATTAACTAGAACCCGCTGGGCCTCCCTCCATAAGCCACAGTACTGCTCTGACTTGTGTTACTGCCTACCTGTTTCTCCTCTCTTGGTGATAGCCTCTTTCCTCTCTCCGAGGTACCTCATAGGGTTTCCTGACTCTTCCTATCAAAAATTGCTCACAGGAAGAGAAATAAAAGACTGATAATGTAGTTATCCTACAGCACTACAGCAATATAGATGAAGAATAATGAATGGAAAAATGAAGATTATCAGGATTTAAAGATAGAACTAGGAGTGTCACCGAACCCAGGCCCAGCTGCTCACGGCTTGAGAGCCAATTCTCGAGAGACAAGTGTTGGTAGGAATGGAAAGCTTACTTTATGTCGGAGGCTGGCAGCTGGGGGAGAGGGTGGACTCCCGTCTGAGAACCAACTCCCGATGGCTACTCAGGGGACAGGGGTTTTTAAAGGAGAGTTTCGGGGTTGTAGGCGGAGGGAGGGAGCAGAACAGCACAGTCAGTTCTGACAGTCCTCTTGAAACCAGTCATGTGGTGGTCTGATCAGTGTCACCTTGGTTGTTTTAAGTACAGTTCATTTTAGTTCCGGGGTTTGTTCCCATTTCTTTGAGGCCGGTTCTCCGAATTGTGTGAAGTGGAGTAGCTCATGTCATGGCTTCAGTTTGGTCATCATGTAGTCATCCTTCTCCACCTGGTGGGGCTTCAGTATCTGCAGAACAGCTCACAGGAGATGGCTCAGAATACTATCTGTAGTCCTTAAGGAGGAACTAAAGGTCCTTGACTATGCTTCATGATTAAACTATTATTATTTGGTCTCCTTTGACTGTTTTCCTTTGTTTCTGCATTTTCTCACTTCTCTGATTAAACTTATTCTTCCGCTAAAGTTTTTCCACAGACAAAAGGCAGGTTGAGGACATGGGGTGGGGGGGGTGGAGGTCAAGGACCACAGGGTCCTGCTCCGTTTCAGGAGAACCTAACAACCAGGTAGTTTTCTTCCTGTAATTATCATATTTACATCTGATATCTGCCAGAAACAGATTCTGAGTTCTAGAGCCCTTGATCTATACTATCTTTCTACCATAGGAAAAGTCTCATATGTGAAAGTCCTCAGTAAATGTTGACTGACTGACAGACACGTAGGGAGTGACCGAAGACAGGCGATAAAAATCACTAACCTCTACTTTTGCTTCTATGAAATTATTTTTTAACTATTTCAACCCCCTGTGTTTTGAGAAACCTAATACATGCACAATATGAAACCTTGGTCCCAGGATCTGAAAAAGCCCTACAGCAGTTCTGTAACACCTGTCTGCATGCCAATTCCCTGCCTAGAGGGCAAAGCTTTTCAGATGATTAAGCTAATCTGGTTCGAGTAGAGGGAAGCTACTTAAAACTTTGACATCAGACTGGTAGGTGTTTGCACAGGTAATTGTAAGATTCTTCACCTAAGAAGAATATATATATGCATCATGTTAGGCACAAGGATAAAACCAAAGTTAGACAAAATATGTTGCCCATTTATCATCTATTCCAGTTTTATAGCTCGTGGCACCTTTGAGTAAGTCTCTTAGACCCGGAAATGCCCACCTTAGCCCAGAACCTCATGTCCCTTTCAAGTCAAGACTCTCCTTCTACTGGGTCTGACCAGTGACACATCTGTTGCAATGAGCTGATGAACAGTAGTAGCAAAGCTCGTGGCCTTAGGTTAAATTCTGCAGGTGGCATGCCCAGTAGATTGGTATCTGAAGTTAACCTCCGAATCCTCCCTAGAAACAGTAGCGGGTAACATTACTCTATTTTAAGCATGGCATTAAGCACTTCACAAACATTACTTAATTCATTTCCACAAAAACTCTGTGAGTTAGGTAGCTCAGAGAAACTGAAACTAAAAGTTTAAATAATAAGCCCAGCATCATAGATCTAATAAAAACAGAGCAGGTCTGGAGACTGAGCCTTTGACCTCTATGCCCTCTTCACAGCCACAAGAGTTCATATCTGGGCAAACAGCTTTGGTTGTGATTCTATGTTTCAGCCCCTTTCGTGCAAAACTCCTCACCGCCAAGGCAAATGTCGGCTTCATCCAACAGTAACTCTCCCCACTAAATATTAGAAATTCCTTCCTTTGTTTTCATGTCACCCAACTTTTTCAATGTGTCTTGGTTAAAACTCAGAGGTAAAATTCAACATAATTTATTTCAAATTTGGTACACCTTATTCTACAAGATATTCAGAACCATTTTGAAAAGTAAAAGGAGATATTTATACCAATTAATGGTGATCCTAATGTTATTTCATGTTATAAAACGTTTAAAGTTGTCTCTCTTCTGCCAACCAAAAATAAAACTACATGCCAGTTGCCAGATTGATTAAATTTTAGCAGTATATGATTTTCTCTTTTCTCCCATTTTCAGAATACAGGGAATGTTAGATCCTGGTAGCCTCTGAACTCAGTTAAATTATGCTTGATATTTATATTTGATTACTCCTCACTAAATATTAGAAATTCCTTCCTTTTTTAAAATTGATGCTCTTTCCTTTCTAAATTAGAAATTCAAGAAAAAAATATAGAATAAAGAACAGGATGAGATCAGATATCAAATTAATAACTTCTTAATAATTCTTAATAAATTAATAATAATAATTATTATTAATAATAAACAGAAAAATTAAAGCGGTCTAGTAGATTTAGTTTAAGAAGACATTGTTGAAAATGTTTCTTGTCAGGCACTGTGCTGTACATGAATTGCAAAAAAACACCTTTGCCTTTGGAAGTTAATTACCTTGCTCAGAAGTTCTTTTACATCATAAAATACAGGACCAGTATCACAATTTTTCTACTTATTTTTGTTGTAGCTTAAAAACAGATAATCTCAGTTAACTGACTTCACTGAACTAAACCATTTTCAACAATTCCTTTAGAGAAAATGATTCTGAAAATGAGCATTTTCCATAATGTCAGAGAGCGATTTAGCTGGAAATCATCCACTACCATTAATAGAATTTATATAACTCAATTTTACTGCCATTAAAAGGTCAAATCTGAAAGCCTTTATTAATGTTATTTCCTTTCAAAGAAGTTGTTTCTGTCAAAAATAATAAATTATAGAACTCGTAAATGATCATTAACTACTCCTTTAATCTGTAAGCATTATTTTTAATCTTACTTTAGAATTTTGCCCCACTAATGGTATAGATATATCATGTATATGTGTGTATATATATATATATATATATATATATATATACACCTTTTAACTGTAGAGACTGCTTACCAAGTGAGATAATTAAAGGCACAGCCTCCCTTTGCAGAAGGAATATTTTCCATTGACATGCCTTCTAATCAACAATCCCTGGTAAATGTCTTCTCTTAGAAGAGCAGGAGGCAACTTCCTAGAAGCTTTATCCTGGACTCTCTCAGTGATTGATGATCTCCAATGGTGTTTCGTCAAGCAAACTGGGACGTCATGAGAGTAACAGAATAAGAACTTAAGCTTGAACATAGCCCAGCCTGCCAGTCCACTGTTAGGAAGCCATCTGTTAGCAACCTTGCGTCATCCCCCCCATCTCAGTCAATTGACTGCTGGTGTCTGAATTGCGGGTGGCTTCTTTGGTTAATTCAGATGCATTGTGTCTCGGTTCTTTTTTTTTTTTTGAAACTCCCTGTATAAACAGGCCAGGATAATGAGTAAACAAACAACAAAAAACCTTCAGTTACAGTTTGATTCTCATTCCCAAACACACAGCCATGCCTCACTCTTACAAAAGACAGGCTGATCTGGATTGCGTCTCACTTAGGAAAATGACCACCTGACACTAGATGGAGAAATGATAAATCTCCAAAATTTTATAATCACAAATCAAAATTAAAAAAAAAAAAAAAAAGCCTGGATTTCCCTCCTACTAGAGGCACACTGAAAAACAGAACCACAGCGTGCAAGGTCATTAACCGAGTGCATGTAACTGCCAGAAAGTTGAAATCGCACCTCACTGTTTGCTGCCAGCAGGATTTCTCCTGGCAACCCATGGCTGTTTTAAGTGCAGACAGAATGGAGTTGCACAGCCAGCTTTCTCCATATGGGGTACGGCAAGGCTGTGCAGAGGAAGAGTGCAGAATGTAAGTGCTTTAGGAAATGACTTCTAGCTCTAGTTCTTCTTTGTTGTATCAACATCTAATTTACGTGGATAAATAAACACCTACGAATGAATTCGATGTTCACAGAACAAAAACAGTGGGGATTCATGAGTAATGTCAATGATTGAAAACTCCGAAGTACTGAGTTCATAAGTTTGTTATTTTTGGAGGAAAAAAAATGTATATGATGCATGATAAAGTAGAGAGTTTAAAATGCAGTAGGCATATACTCTGTCAGTTTTGTGGTGCAAAATGCAACACCAAAATACAGCTGGCATGTCTTTCTTTCTCACATTTCTACAGGTAGACCAGGGTATCTCTGCTTCTGGCTACGCTCTGTGGGTGGACCCAAGCTGGAGGGTACAGTTACCTGAGACATCTTCTCCTGGCAGAGGTCAGAAGCCCCTAGGTGAGTGGGTACACATGAGAGATGCCTCTTGAAGCCTTGGGTTAGGACTGGCACTCAATCGGTTCTTCCCACATTCCACTGGCCTAAGCAAGTTCCCTGGCCAAGCCCAGCTCTGATAGGATAGGGATGCTTGCTTCTCCATGGAGTTGGGGGAAAGAAAATGACTATTTGCTGAACCTGAATGATGAGCTAACCTGACAATTTTCTTTCTCATAATTTAGAAAATGTCAGTAATTAAGAAAGAAAAAAATAAAAATCACTGGATAGGGCTTCCCTGGTGGCGCAGTGGTTGAGAGTCCGCCTGCCGATGCAGGGGACACGGGTTCGTGCCCCGGTCCGGGAGGATCCCACATGCC
>NC_041218.1:27158489-27184623 GCF_002837175.3 Physeter macrocephalus
GCGGAGCGGCTGGGCCCGTGAGCCATGGCCGCTGAGCCTGCGCGTCCAGAGCCTGTGCTCCGCAACGGGAGAGGCCACAAGAGTGAGAGGCCCGCGTACCGCAAAAAAAACCAAAAAAACAAAACACAAAACAAAACTTTACAAACACATACCAAATGACTATAAATTATACCTATTATTCTTTTATTTATTTAGTGGTGAATTATTTAACCCAATATACCCAAAAGGCTTAGAACAAATCAAAATGTTATTTCATTACACTCTTTTTAATACAATATTTTTGTATTAAATTCTTTTTTATCTTATTATATGCTTTAAATATATTTTTATCAATACTTTGGTATTGCAGAATTAACCTGTTAAATTTATGGAGAATGTCTGCCCTACAACCTAATCAGCCAAGCATCCCCAAGCTAATGAGACTTACATTCTGTCAGAAAAATTCTGCCTTCGTGTTTCAATTCAAACAAACGTACTAATACACTTTTCAAGTGTTATTATAAAAAGACTTCAGGAAATAAATTATATATAAGGAGATTGCCAAAAGCAGTCATTAGGATTAAAATGATGTCAATCACAAATAATTAATGTGTTATGAAAATGATAAATCAGTAAGCTGTTTCTTATTACTTAATTTGTCATAGTTTGGTGAAATATTTAGTTATAAACTATAAGTTCTTTATAAAGCAGAAGGGATAATATAAGTCTTGGCAATCCTTCAGTACCTGTGTGGGTTTATCAGTTAGCTAAGGATACAGTACCGTTGCAAAGCAACCAAGCATGCAACATCAGTGTCCTAGGACAATAAATATTTATTTCTGGCATTTGTTTCTAGTATCAGCTGATCTAGGCTAGCCTGGACTGGGTTCATCTTCTCTTCTTAACTAGGTTCCTTAATTTTCCTGGGAGTCAGCTGATCTAGGCTGAGCTCAGAGGGGTGGTGGCTCAGCTTTTCTGCACATGTCTCATGTTTTTCTAAGATGAGCAGGCTAACCTGGGCTTGTCCTTCACAGGGCGATGGAAGAATCAAAAGAGAGCAAGTGTTTCCAAACACGTAAGCCTCTTGTGGCTTAGGCTAGAAGTTGGCATACTATTTTCTTATTTTATTGGCCAAAGTAGGTCGCAAGGCCAAACCTAGGAGTGGGAAATCGTGCTGGGTCACAGGGAGAGCACATGGTATAGTTGCGTGGTTAAGCACATGGATACAGGAAGGAATGGAGAATGGATGCCATTCAGTCTACCACTGCCTGGGTAATGAACTTCGGGCTTCAGCTCTTGGAAATAATTAAAAGTGAATCAAATATAAATATCAGACAGAATTCAATTGAGTTCATTAGCTACCGTGATCTAACATTTCCTGTATGCTGAAAAAAGGAGAAAGAGAAAATCTTACACTGCTAAAATGTAATCGGTCTGGCAACTGGCATGTAGTTTTATTTTTTGTTAGTAGGAGATAGAAAACATTAAACATTTTATAACATGAAATAAAATTAGGATCATCATTATTGATATAAATATCTCCTTCTACTTTACAAAATGATTCTAAATATCTTACTGAGTAAGGTGTACCAAATTTGAAATAAATTATGTTGAAATTTTACCTCTGAGTTTTAACCAAGATACATTGAAAAACTTGGGTGACGTGAAAAAGCATTCCAGCTACACTTAAAAGAATGAACATCACTCATCTATACTACGTAGGCTATTTGAAAGCTGTCAAGTTCAAGCAATATCTTTTAAGATTTGGCTTGGAATGGGTTTAAATGCATAGATTACCTTGAGGCAGCTATCACAACTTTGCCATGTTGTTTTCCTATATAGGATTATGACATCCACATGTTTATTTATTAAAGAGTTTCATTAATTTTCATAAGCTAAAACTTGCCTCCTTCCCATAAGTCCTTCACATTTCTTTCTTAGGTTATTATTTGGTATTCCTATTTCTGCTCTTGGGAATGAAAATTGTTTTTAATTTTAATTAATGATTCTTTTCTTTGAATAGGAAAGAATCTCAGAACACTTATTTTCTGGGTTGTTAGTATTTAAATGGATGGCCTCAGGATTTTTACATGTAGGGAATTTTAATTAATGTTTAATAATGTAAATATTAATTTATACTTTTGAGATGCATGTATATGTTTTATCTTTATTTAATAATTCAGATACTTTTAAATGACACTCAAAGTTTTAAAGTTTTCCACCGCTGAATGTGCAAAATCTTTAGTTTGAAAGGTCTCTGCTTTCTACTTGTTATTGTTGGTTATAATGAACCATTCAGAATTTCAAAGATCTAAGCCCATTCTCTCAATAAAGTATATAGGTACAATTAGGTATGTTTCACTGCTTGCTGTCTCACTGAAGTATAATTCCCATTGTCTATCCTTGTAAAGATATTTTTAGCAATTCAAAGTATGAAAAAATGTTCTGAATAAGCTTTTGTTAGAAATTTCCAAGGAACACAGAAAGAGTTTATGGTTCTATTCTTTTCCTAAAAAGAGTTGAGTTCTCTTTTACAACCACAATAAAATATGTGTCATGGACATATATCTTGATGTACCTGAAAAAGAAAGTCAGATTTATAACCTCTGGTTAGAATAGGGAAAATATATATATTTGATGTAGATCTAACTATAAGAGTATAAGGGCGATTTAAGCAACTGTCATACAGAGATACAAAAGAAAAAATTTTACTTTAATTTTCTTGCAGTAAAATATGTGTTGTTCTAAATTATTTTTAGTTCAAAGACTGATGGAATCAATAATTGTTCAAAAAATATTGTCACTCCTTCTCTGAAGTCAATCACAATAACACAACAAAAAGAAGTAGAACCCATTACTGTGTCATTAGCAGACACCTTACTCAGTGCCTGCTGAAAATTGATGGCAAAATAGAGAATGACTCCTTTAATTTGCTCACATTCATCTTGAAAGTCAAAAGACCGAATGGACTATTTTCAAACGATGGGAAGAGGCAATTTATCTTTGTTCACACTGGACAAAATATCTCTGCCCATCAGCCCCTATACAAAAAGTAAAGAGAAATAAGGGAAGGTGATGGGGGGAAACGACAACACTGGGGGAGGGGAGGAGAGAAAAGATAACAAGTTTTTAATAAAGGATGACACAATATTAGAGACAGAATTTTTAAAAGGAGAAATCATGGTTAAGACTGAGAAGAAAAATCAACGGAAATAATAGAAGAAGAATGGAATAAACAGACATGTTACAATGAACTAGAGACAACTATAGTCATGGTAGGAAAGAGAATCTGTGAAAACAAACAAAGAAAAAAGAAATAGGGTATTATTACAGTTTAAAATTCTGAATCTCTGATGTTATTGGATTATAACCCATAGAATAATGTAACTATCTACGAGTCCGTACTGATATAAATTGAATAAATAAATCAATGAAAAGGGACATCTTTTTCCCTATTGAAGAATTCCAATTAATAAATGTTGAAAGAATAAGAGAAAAACAAAATTACCATTAGGCAAACAGCAAAATAATAATAATTGTTGTAGGCATGATCCACCAATGGATGCTAAATTGGTACATAAAATTTTGAAGGGGAACCGAATATTTGAGCAGCCTCAAATATTTTCCCCAAGAAACAGTAACTTACAGGGAAGAAATTCAAGACCCACAGATAGGACCTTAGCCAAGAAATCACTAGTCCTGTCACTAGTAGTAATACATTGACATTATTACCCTCTGAAGGGCACAAAATCACTTCTGTGATCTTTTTGAACATGTATAACCCCATGAAATTACATCAGAAAAAAACAAATGAGAGATATTCTAGAAATTAACTGACTGATACTCTTCCAAATTGCAAGGTCTTGAAAGACAAAGAAAGACTGAAGAATGGTCATAGGTTGGAAGAGACTTAAGGAGAGAGGAAGACAACTAAATGCAATGTGGAATCTGGGGGAATAAAGGTCATTAGTGGAAACCTGGTTATATTTGAATAAGGTCTGTATTGTAGTTAATAGTAGTATACCAATGTTAATTTCCTGGTTTTGATCTTTCTACTGTGGTTATGTAAGATGTTAACATTAGGGGGCACTGGGTGAAGGATATATGAAAATTACTATTTTACAACTTAAAAAAAATTTTTTTATTGGAATATAGTTGATTTACAATGTTGTGTTAGTTTCAGGTGTATAGCAATGTGAATTAGTTATACATATATCCACTATTTTTTAGATTCTTTTCCCATATAGGCCATTACAGAGTATTGAATAGAGTTCCCTGTGCTATACTGTACGTTATTAGTTTTCTATTTTATATATAGTAGCAACTTCTCTGATACCTAAAATTATTTCAAAATGAAAGTTAAAAAACAGTTTAAAGGGCTTCCCTGGTGGCGCAGTGGTTGAGAGTCCGCCTGCCGATGCAGGCAGGGGACACGGGTTCGTGCCCCGGTCCGGGAGGATCCCACATGCCGTGGAGCGGCTGGGCCCGTGAGCCATGGCCGCTGAGCCTGCGCGTCCGGAGCCTGTGCTCCGCAACGGGAGAGGCCACAACAGTGAGAGGCCCGCGTACCGCCAAAAAAAAAAAAAAAAAAAAAAAACAGTTTAAACAATTCTGGCCTCAAGCAAACATTTTAGGCAAGACTTCTGTTGTAAGAATAATGTACTGATACATTTATTTGTGTTTGGTTTTTGCTGTTTTTTTGATATGTCAGGTGGTGTTTTTCTTCAGTATCTGCATCCTTTATGAAGAGTGACTGTGCACCCTTTCCTCAAGGGTGAATGCTGGACACTGGAATTCTTAGCTCCAACCAAGATTCTGGATTCCAGGCTTAGCATTGTGATAAAGACCTTGAACAGTTATAACCTCCTGGTGACCTGTGGACTTGGGTCATAGACTCATTTGAAGGGCATTTGCCTATTCTCCTGTACCAGATAATTCTGGATCCCTATGTTATGAGCAGGGAAAGGAGAGGGGAATAACCTCAAATTCACTTACATTCCCATCAAATGGCTGGATAGAGGTTTGTATCCGATTTAATTTGATTTACAGAAAATAATAGGATATTTCTTGCATCTTCAAGGGTGTGGATTACAATTTATACTCACTACTCCTCCTACGTCTTCTGTTAATTACTAAACAAATAAAACCATGATGAAGAAATACCCTCTTCTTTTTTGGAATAGCATGCAAAGCAGAAATTATCTGACTTGAAATGATAATATTTCTAAATCCCTCTGTTCCAGCCTTTGGAAAAATCCCTACTATTGATTAATTGGCTCATGTACCTGTAAAATATGGTTTCTCCATCCATTTATTTTCTTTTTGAGATTTGGAATAACTGACAACTTTCAGGATGAGTTTCCATTTCTGTAACTTTGAGGTTTAAATTGGTGTGCTTTATGGCAGTGGATTCAGAGAAGGCACCGGACAGGCTCATCAAACAGGGCATGAAACATTTCAGTAACCACTTTCTCTGCTTAGCAGCCAGACGAATATCTCTCTCTTGTTTGGTTTAGACAAACAAGCAAACTGTTAATTTACACAGGACTTTGATTTTTGCTTGATTCTACTAAAGTTCAGAAAAGAAGTTCCCACGGTTACACTCCATCCCTACCAATTTCTTTTTCTCCATGGTGTGTGAGTGCATTTCAGTGAGGAGAGAAGAGTTTGATAGATGGCTTATCTAGAAAATAAATAACACAGTGTTTGCCAACTGCCGCTGCCTTTTATGCCTGGGTAACCTGGATTTGCATTAGAATCCAGCCACAATTTAACAGCATAATTCATGGTGCTTCCAAAAGACCTGCTTTTTTTTTTTTTTTAATTCCCTGGACTGATCACCCAAGTTTATTCTCACTGCCACATTAGCAATTTAGAGGTTTCTGTTTTCCCCTTGAAATTGTTAGTTTGAGAACTGATAGTTGTACCCAAAGCAAGTACTCTTTAAATCATCACAAATAGTTTATAATGACATTATTCCTGACTTACATGACTTTCATTGGGCTTTGGAGCCAGACAAACTTTGATTCTCTGGTAAGTACTTGGAAGATTCACTAACTAGAAAATTGGGGTTATACATTTGTCCTGTGAGCTTTAAAATGTATCAGCGCTACGGGTTAGAACATAGGTTGTCAATGACTTAAAAGGAAAAGATCAGAAACTTGGCCACAAGAGTTTCTGGTAAGTAACTTCAGTGTGATAATACATATAAGACAGTTTGTCAATCAGAATGAAAGCACAGCTGTCTTAGAGTAATACCATTAAAAGTGTGACTTATCTAACTCTCCTTCAGATTCCATGATCTCCAAGCACTTCCATGATTTCCATGTTGGTCTATCTTCAGTTCTTTATTTACTCATTCACCATATAGAACTAACAACGTAGCAAGAGACAATGTATTGATTCTCCTGTATTTCCATATCTCATGACCGTGACTTTTCTTGGTAAATAAATAAAACGGCTACCAATGAACTTTTTCCAAAGTGCTTAAGAGTAGGGAGTATTAATGTGAATATTTTCAGAATGTATATACAGTCATACACCTGATTGGTTATTGATAATTTGGCTTTCTGGAGTCGGCCTCAGTGAAATGTGAATCTATCTGGCCACCTCTGAGTACTGAAAGAGGAAGTCTTTGGCGTCTTCAAACAACGATGAACCCCTGCCATGCTAACCTTCAATTGTAATGCTACATCACTTACAAGCTTATGCTTTTACTGATTTGCATGGAAAACCATTTCTGTGTTACTTACTAGCTATGTGATTTAAGGCAAGTTACCTAAACTTCTTTTTTGTGTGTGTGGTACGCGGGCCTCTCACTCTTGTGGCCTCTCCCGTTGCGGAGCACAGGCTCCGGACGCACAGGCTCAGCGGCCATGGCTCACGGGCCCAGCCGCTCCGCGGCATGTGGGATCTTCCCGGACCGGGGCACGAACCCGCGTCCCCTTCATCGGCAGGCGGATTCTCAACCACTGCGCCACCAGGGAAGCCCGACCTAAACTTCTTTAAGGCAATTAAGTGGTAAGAAAGTTAAAATATAATGAGTTCAATGTAATTAATGTTCTTATAACAAGGTCTGTCACATTTTACTGCCTTTGAGGTGAGGACAAATCCAGGGGTACAACTTCAGAAAATCTACATTAGAAGATCAGGAATACATCTTATTTGCTTATGGAGGTCACTGTCCCCAAACCTGAACAGTGATGGCAAGGTTACTGGTCATCTGGTCCAATCTCATCACAAGGAAATCCTTACTAGAACTTCATCTAGATTCTTAAAAGCTTTTTAGTGATTGAGAACCGACCACTTTCTAAGACCCATTCCTTACCCGACCTTTGGGTAAACCTACGCATGAAGCTGAAATGTGTGTCTTTGTGACATCAGTCCTTTGATTCTATTTGCCTCTAAATAACAAGTGATACAAATAATTCCTCTTTAAAAATTTTTATCATTTTTTCCAGGTTGAACATCCCAAATTCCCTCAAACATTTCTCATGTTTCATAATTTCTAGGTTTTTTACCATCTTTTAAATGCAAGATGAGACTTCTCCATCTGAACATAATAGTCCATAAGTTCACAGTGGCAGTGAATGACAGGAAAACGGGACTATTGCCTTCTTTGATCCAAATACTGCCCTCCTACCATTGTGACTTGAGAGCAAATTGATGTTTACTACCTTGTTTTAGCATCCAATCTCAATTTTTTGTTCACACTGAGCTTATAGACAACTAAAGTCTTCTTTACAATAACTTCTATCAGAGTAGATCTTCCCTAAGTGCAATATCTGAGTGTGATATTTTTAACTCTGACTACAAGCCTCCATAGTTATTTTACATATCATCTCCTTGATTTTTTTTCATCTAATATAGTATTTATTCCTTTTAAACTTATTCAGACATAGGTGTGATACTCGTATTATCAAACAATTCACAATATATTAAACAAAATAGGGAAGTTGATCTGATAACCACTGAGCTATATAACGGGTTTGAATTTAAAGAGTTTTTTGATATTCCTCTAGGTAAAAATCTGAAGAGAGATATAACATAAAATTTTCCTATATTGAGGTATATTTGTTAATTTTCTTATACATAGTTTACTTGATTATAAAAGATTCAGTAGGACACATAGAATAATGAATTTTAAAATGTATACTTGTTCATTGATGGTTCAAATTAAAATAGGTGAATGGATCCATGGGTTAGACTCAGAGATTTAATTAGGCAATAGTGTCATTTACAAAATTTGGGTGGGTAAGTCAGATAATAATGACTATTTTTATTTTAAGGTTTTACTTATTGCAGTTTATAAAATCTTATAATCCTATGAAAATTTCAACCCATGAACTTAATTGACATCATATGAATTTCACACAGTTTTTGTCACTATAAAATTTTTGTTTTTTGAGGCAGAATTTTCTATACAAAGAAGACAATGCAGAGTTTATTAAACAACCAGCAACGGCTATTGCAGTGAACTTGGGCTTTCAAATAACGTTTGGTGCTTTTTTACTTTTTAGAATTTAGTATTTATGCTTCCTTAGATAAATTATTTTCATTAGAAACTTGATGATATATGTTCCTCACAGTAGGACAAGTGCAATAAGAGGAAGAAATTATTCCTCTCAATCTATGAAAGCACACAACTACCAATAAGACAAAGCAGCAGGGTATCTGAGAGTGTTTCTCATAATTTTACTATTTCAAAGCATCTAATGCAATTAAATACTTACCAACAGTTTAAAAAAATGAGGGAAATCGTCAATTTAACCTTTTATTGGCTCCACCTCAATATATTGATTAGTCAATTCGATTAAACAATATGTGAAAACACAGCATAATAACAGAAATCTATTTATTACTAAATTATTAGTAAATGCTCCCTAATCTTCATTCCATACAGTGATTCTAAGCATATTATGTTATACTATAAAATGAATGCAAGTCCTACCCCCAATTTTAGGGGCTCTTCATTTAAAAAAAATTAAATTTCAAGCTAATTGTATACCATAGTGGGCTCCTTTTCTACCTTAAGCCTTGCTATCATTCTGAGTGAGCAAACTTCACCATTCTTAGACCAAAATGCAAACACACCTTTTCTGTACATTAGCTACTTACTCCAGGCAACAAACATCTCAGGCCGGTTATCACTCAGAACTGTTTCTCTCTAATCTCCTTTAGTATGATTTTTTTTCAGACCTTTATCTATTTAACTAGATGTACCCCCAGAAAAGAAGCGTTAGTGAGAAAAAAAAAAAAAACAAAGAAAGAGGGCAGTGTTATTTTCAGTGATGTTGCAAGATAGACAGAGCTCCATCCGCTCTTGGGGAGGAAAGAAGCCGTACGTGGCCTGGTATTAAGCAGCAGAGGTGACCATCCCTGGCAAGAGGCCCAGACTACACTTCAGTGCAGTGAACACAGTGTAATGAAGTTCAAAGCCCCAAGGGCAGGAACTAGACCTTTCTCTCTATTTTATTCTGTGCCAAGTTCTCAGTTGTGGCTCCAAAATATTAAAATTAAAATAAGAAACTCCATGTGTATAGTGAGGCCATGTTATATGTATGAGGTCAAATTCTAGAAAGCAAAGTAACTATTCAAATATGAAAAATAAAATAGTAAAATAGCAATTAAAAGCTGTAAAAAAAAGGAGAAAAGAAAGATCAAAAATGAATTCTGTGCCCAAAAGGAAAATGCTTCAGTTGTTAAATGATATAAAAGAAAAATGGCACAATGAAATGTTTACTTAGAGGCAATGAAGTTCTAACTACAAAATAAAATGTCTTTGAAGTCAAGTCAAAAACATGTATTACTATGTGTAATGCACTGTGTTGGGTGCAGTGAATAGACAAAAAAGAGTAATACCTTTTGCTAGGAAATACACAGACCAGCAATGAGAACGTACACAAGCAAACAGGATGTGTAATTCTTTGTGGCCCAGGCCTTTAGCAACTCCAATCTGTCTCCTCATAATCTCTATAAAGTACCTCTTGTTCATGGCCAATGTCCATTTAAGATTTGGGAGTCTGGATCTCAGACTTCCTCTTCACCGTAAGTCTAACCAAACCTTTGGGTTTCTTCAGTTTCCTGTTCAGACTAGTCTCTCACCTTCATTTCAGAGTCCCTTGATTGGTTTCAGTAAACTTAAAAGCAGGGCTTCCCTGGTGGCGCAGTGGTTGAGAGTCTGCCTGCCGACGAAGGGGACATGGGTTCGTGCCCCGGAGCCTAAATAAATAACCTTAAAAGCAGATCCAGATTTAGTATTCTTTAGATGAGAAATCACAACAAATTACCAATTTTAAAAAGCTATGTAAAACTATATCATAAAATAAAGAAACTTTATATTTTTATTAACTAAATGCTTAATAAACTTTTTATAATTATTTTTTCTACCTTTACAGTTGCATATTCTGATTACCTGTTCCTAACTCAGTGACTTTGTAACATTTTCTGTAAATAGAATAATTTAGTTTTTCCTCGGACAAATTTGGTGGAAGTTTGTATTTTTTTTAATACTGAAAACATAGGAAAGTTCCTTTCAGCTTCATAATTCATTTTGTTAATATCATATGCATAATGCAGGATTGTTTTCCATTTTGGGAAAACTTTTACCAATTTTCTTTTGTGCATGGGCTGTTAGTCTTCTTGCACAATGACTCATCTGAAATATATTTTGAACTGAAGACACTTAGCAAGGTAATTTGCTGTCAATGTCACCATGCCCGGAAGATACATGGGGCCACTGTCTGTGATGGGAGTGTTCCTGGAACCCGTCCCTGCACCAGGAAGCCTATAACTCAGTTATACTTGGAAATAACTGTAAGCTATGTAAATATATCCCAGTAAACTCACATTAAATGTTTTCCTAAATGAATTTCACATTTCTGTGCCTACTACTCCAACACCACTCAACAAAAGGAGATATACGATGAAAGGGAAGTGAGAGTTGAAAGTAGCAACAGTTTAAATCCATTACAGTTAGAATATCTCACCTTTGAAACTTATACTGAACATATGACCATATCACATCAAAAGGGCCCTTCTCCAAGGCCTGGGAACAGAAAGTCTCTCATTGGTGAACTGGCCTCTTCATTATTTCTTTTGCATTTCTGTCATCCACTCTCCTGACCATTCTGTGGTTAACAGTCTCTATTTCATCCTTTATCTCTCTCTCTTTCCCTCCATTTGCCCCCCCTCCACCATCTTCTATGTTGGTCTAGCAAATTGAAGACCTACTATAAATCTCAAAACGTGGGAGTCATCCTTGATTTCCTCCTAACTTTCACCCTCCGCTACAATAAATCAACAAGTCCTTCAGATTCTAAATCCTCCATCTCTCTCAACTCATTCCCTCCCTTACAGCTACCGGTACCATAATCTGGGCAATAATCCTCCATCACAGGGCTCCTGCAACTGCCTCCTAATCAGTCTTTCTGTCTATAGTACTGTGTCCTCATACCACTCTTTACAAATTTTCAATAATAATTGATTCATAATTCAATTCTAACCGTATCATTTCTCTGCTGAAAAAAACAACTCAATAACCCTCACTACCCACAGATAGTACCCAACCCCTTTGCTGGCACACAAAACCCTCTAAACTAGGTCCTGTATATTTCAGTCTTTTTCTTTCCACTCTCAGCACACACTCTATAATCGGAAAAAAAAAAACAAACCCAAAATAACAAAAACAAAAAATAACCCTTCAAAGTGTATGTAATTCTCTTTACTATATGCTCCATCCAGTTACAACTCAGCATTCCCCACTATCCAAAATACTTCTACTCACCTTCTCCAACTCCACAATCATTTTTAAAGACTTGGCTTAGACGTCAGCTTCTTGGATAGACTTTTCTGGGGCCCAAGTACTGAAAAAGTTTCCCTCTGCTGGCTTCCTTTACTATTTTGTGTGTAGTACCATTACCAAACTTTCCACAAAATTTTTTATCTCCCCCACTCGTTTGCAACATCCTGGAGGCCAGAGACCCTATCTTATTCATTTTTGTGTCTTTGTGACAGAATATAGTGCCCGAGAAATGAAAGGTTCTCAATGAATTTGAATGAATAAAAAGCAAAATGTGATGTCCAATGGTACAGGTGAAATCAGCGTGATGAAGAATTCAAGAGAGAGAGAAACGAATTGTGAATTGTATCATGAAGTAAGGAGCATTTGAAATGTATCTTGCAAAATAAGTAAGGTTTGGAATGGCCCTCATCTTATAAGATGAAGAAGGATGCATTTCAGAAGAGCTATTTAATGAATCATGATCAAAGATCAAAGAGCTTCACTGCAAGAACACATCCAAAATTAAACTAACGAAGTAGATCCTGGTAGAATAAATGAGAACAAAATATTCTCCAACTCATGACATGGATGATAGGTCTCAAAGGATAATCAAGAGGACCTAATTAGATGAGCAAAAGGATGTCTTTGTGGTTGAAAAGGAAATATTATCTTTTGCATTAATGGAAGACCTATGAGTAAGAATGCCAAAATTGAAAAAAAAAAAAGCTCTGTAGAAGAAAGATTTTTTAATGCAAATAAAAATATGGTACATATGAGTAGTATTGGTTATATTTTTGTGTTGGTAAATTGCTGTATGAATACAAATAATTATGTGTAAATCGTTAAAAAACTAGTGCTAAATTGGAGACGTTAGCAACTGGGAAATGCTGGTCAATCAACAATTTATTGAGCCACTTCTCTTCTATTTACTGTAGAAGATACAAATGAAGCAGCAAATAAGATTCTTTACCTTAAAAAGCCTAAAATTCAATTAAAGGAATTTGATAAGCATAAAAGTAGAAATCATAAATACACAACAGATTCTAACAAGTGAAATGTACAATTACACGTTTTTTAGAAAGGATATCCCAGAGAAGACATAGTTGACTTAGATATGAATATTAGGTGGAAGGAAGGAATTCTATGTGAAAGTACCTTTAGCAAAGGAATACGTGTCCTGTCAAGTATGACAGGTTCACAGAATGGCTAGGATGCCAGAAGAGCGAAAGTGAGGGCATGTGGCGGGGCTAGTTAGTCAGTTGTAGTGATGAGACTATCAGGGAGAAGGCTGCAAGACCAAGACCATTTAGAAATAAACTAACAGATGATTTGAATGTGGGATAAACTTTTAAAAAGGGAAATCACATGAAAAAAATTTCACTTTTTTTTTCAGTGTATATGGTTATCTGGGCTGTACATATAAATGAAAAACAAATAGTTCCTACAGCATTGTTAAATAGCCATTGCTTCATTTCCTTAATCGTCTCCCTCTCTACTTATATCATTTCCTCTGTTCCCTACATTTACGCATGTGTACACACTCTTACCAGGTCATATTTTTTCAATCTTTTATGTTTTTAATTTGCCTTCCTTATAATATTTCTTATAAAACCATTGTGGATTTTACTCCCAGGTCTTTTTCTTTATGGACCTAATCTTACAGTATTTAGTGATTTCTGAACTCCTGTAGGGTTTGTGTCTTTAACATCTCTCTTCTATCTTCATCTGTAGTGTTTAAATACCATCACAAAAACCATCAAGTTTTAAATCTTTCAATAGGTTTTGTAGTTTATTTATTCCTACCATCTCCATTCCAGTATATGGGAACACAAGAACTATCTTAATTTTTTGTTGTTGTTGGTAACTAAAGAAAAAAATAAAGAGAGTGTAACAATAAACAGTAACATGCTGGACACTCTGCAAAAAAATTTACCCACATTATTTAACCACGTAATAATCTTATCAAGCAGGAATTATTCTCAATTTACAGATGAGGAACCAGGGGATTAGATAAATTAAATAATCCACCAAAGATCACACAGGCTATCCATGAAGAAGCAGGGACCCACACTTTGGGCTTTCTGACTTGAAAACCCCTGCTTTCAATCCCTAGACTACACTATCTCAGCCCTGATCATGTCTGTTCAAACTCCAATCAGGTAGTGTTTTTAACAAATACACAAAGTCAAAAATAATTAAGGATGTCCTTTTCAAGAATGGTATTTAGGGGGTGGTCCAGTGGTAAAGAATCCACCTTGCAATGAAGGGGATGCAGGTTTGATCCCTGATCAGGGAACTAAGATCCCACATGCTGCAGGGCAACTAAGCCCGCTCACCACAACTACTGAGCTCGTGCGCCTCAACTAGAGAGCCAGCATGCCACAAACTACAGAGCCCACACGCTCTGGAGCCTGCACACCACAACTAGAAAGAAGCCTGCACGCCGCAACGACGATCCTGCGTGCAGCAGCTAAGACCTGATGCAGCCATAAAAATAAATCAATTAATTAAATTTAATTTTAAAAATGCAAATGAAAGCTTACGAGATAAAAATAAAAAATATATTTAAAAAAAGAATGTTATTTAGATACGGATATGAAATATAGTGATTTCCACAGTTTATTTATTCCACAAAGAAGTATTGAGTCTTAACCTCTTAGAAACACTCTTTGTTTTGTACGTTCCAAAAAAAGCTATAACTCGTGTGGTGTATATGATACAAAAGCTTCAGAAAAGCATTCAGACAGATAAGAATATTTAGTTTAATTCACTTGTTCAAAAGGGCATTTGGTACAGAAAAGGAAGGAGGAACAGGAGGCAGAAGAGGGGGAGAACGAGGAGGAAGGGAGAGAGGAAGGAGGAAGAAAAGAAAGGAGGAAGGGAGGGAGGGAGGAAGGAAGGAAGGAGAAAAGGGGAAAGGAAGAAGAGAAGGAAGGAGAGGAAGAGATCTACTGAGAAAGAATAAACTTCATGAGTTGGTTAAATGACTGCATATAAATAGCAAAATACTATAGGATGAAGATAAATGTTAACAGAAAGCTTCAGGAAAAACAAATAAACTCAGAATCATAGCAGATTAAAAAACAAATAAACCTGCATGGGACTTTGTAGTATCTGATGCATTTGGGGGTGGGTGGGTTCAGTGAAAATATACTGGGCAGGGCGGGGGGTTAAACAGAAAGGTTTAGGAAGACGAGTACAGAATAAATAAAATCACTAGAAGACTCCCCAGTGGTTTTTTTTGCTTTGCATTTTTTTTTTTTTTTTTTTTTAGCTGCGCCCCGCAGCATGCAGGATCTTAGTTCCCCAACCAGATATCGAACCCGTGCCCCCTGCAATGGAAGTGCAGAGTACTAACCACTGGACCGCCAGGGAATTACCTAGAAGACTCGCCTTTTGCTTGCTGACTTTGATAAAGTCTGAATGTTCTGAATAAATCCATTCTCCCCATACCTCTCAACATCCCATCAGTCAATAGTTTCCATACTAGAATAATCTGATCTCAGTTCCCTGTCCCTTTACTCAAGGAGACGAGTCCCGTTTTCACTGACAGGACTTGCAGGACTGTGGTCCCCATCTAGGGAGAAAGGTTTTCTTCCTCACTAGCAATGCATTTCACCTCCATTTATCACCTGAAAGTGTGCGAGTTGTGTGTAGGTCTTTTTCTTTCACTCAAGCCTGACGTACAATAAATAGCAGGGGTTTTGTCAGGAGCTTTACTCTTGAGAATCGGAGGATGATGGGAAGTTACATTATGGCTTTCTGAAAAGCCATAATAAGCCGGAATAAGCAAGGGATTAGAAATATGTCCACTTTGAAGGAAATGACTTGTGTTTCTCTTGAAAGGCTCGACTGCATGAATAGGGTATAAATGCCCTGAAGAAGCAGAGGAAGATCCCAGAGAGGTCACCAAGAGTGAAAACAGTCCCCAAAAGTTAATTCATGCAGAAGGGTCGGAAAACATCATATTTTGTAATGTCAGTTTCTATTACATCATACGTTGAATAGTGTCAAAATATAGCCTAATCAAATAAAACTCAAAGCTTAAAATTATTTAAATAATTTCCCAACTCTAAATCATTCTAAGATCTCTAAGTAATCATGTTATTTTCATGGGTTTCTTATCCTCTTTCTTTTAAAAGTCTCAAAATATATGTTTCAAAGCATCAGGTGGGTTTTTTTTGTTCTTGTTGTTGTCGTTTTGGTAAGAAAGTACAAAATGATCCTTTGACCTCATTTTAACATAGGGAGAATTGGAGTCACAAAGAAGTCAAATGCTTTTATTTGGCCACAGCAAAAGGTCACCAGATGAAGAAAGACAATTTGAGGGTCTGATTTCTACCTCTGGATTATAAAGTTCACACAGTAGTAAATAGAGCAGGAAATTTCACAAGCATACTGGGAAGGCAAATCCTGAGTGAAGCTCCACTAGAGTCAGGCTCTCTGCCGCAAACTTGTTTCCTCATCCACTTTAAGATGTACTAACTAACTTTTAAAGAAATATTGAGAAGATAAATATATACTTCCCAAACATAAATAATTCCTTGAACTTTTGGAGCTATAGTGCCATATCATTGATTTTTGTGACACTCTATCTTCTCAAAGTCCTGCCTCAATGACCTTTTTTAAAACATTATGTGTCATCTTTTTGCTAGGATTCTAGGGTTAAACAAAATTATTCTACAGTTTAAAGTATCCTCCCCCACACTGGCTTTAGAATATATTTGTTCATTCATTCTCTGTCTTTTTCTCTCTCTTCCTTACCTCTTCCTAATACTTTTGTTCAACCGCTATTTTTGTTCCTTACTCCCTGAAACCATAATTGTAAACAGTTTACTTGTAGATTTGAAGCAGATGGATGTTAGCGGTATTTTGTACAACAGGCAGTATTGTATAGAGGTTAACCACACACACTCTAGAGGCAGGCTAAGTTTGCTTCCCTGTTTCCCCACTTATTAGCTGGGTAACACAGGCAAGTCTTGCATAAGTTAGACCTTTCTTTGCCTCAGTGTCCTCGTCTCTAAAATGGATATAATAATAGTACCAACCTCACAGGATTGTGTTAAAGATTAAATCAGTTAAGATATAGAAAGCTCTTAGAGCAGTGCCTGGCATATGTTTTCATTGTGTTAGTTCTGGTTGTTTTTGTTCCCCTCGTCCATCACCTCGCTAAATTGTTAGGAGTGGATCAGAAGTTCAAAGCTGCTTATGCTCATCTTGCATCTTCAAATCATTCACAGGATGATGCCCTACCAGATTCTAACCCAGAAAAGTTTGACACCTCGACATGTGCATTCTTTGGCAACCAATGGCATGTATGTGGTCTTGGCTCATCTGAAGACCCCTTGTTGATTTTGCATCTGGACATAGTGGGCCAACATTTTATGATGTACAAGGTGTCACTAAAGCCTGCACGGGCTCCTTCGATCATAGGAAAATGACAGGTCTCATTGTTCCTGCAGGGGAGCGGACACAGAGACCAAATGACTTAACTCTTTCAAGTGAGTAACATCCTGATTTGGCTTCTGCTTTGGAAGATGAGCTTCCCCGAGCTACATAGAATCAAGTAAAAGCTGTATTATCAGTAAATGTTTACCGACTCTGCCCCAATGCCCTCCAGACCTTCATTTCTTCTCTATGGTAACAAGCATTCCCATGAAGTGTGTCTACATTAGCTGCTTTAAAGTTTCTTCTGAATCATTGCTTTAAAACATTTATATTCCCAGACCACTTTAGAAAGTAATATTCTATTTTTTATCCTAGACCCACTGATGTGCTGTACAGAAAAACCCCAAACTTGTCTTGTATTAGAACAATGTTGTTGACATTGATGAAATTCCAGAAAGGGATTATATGAAGACTTTATCATCCAGAACCATGCAAAAAGCTTAGATTTTTTTGTGGTTAAAAAGAAAGGCAATATCTTTATCATATTCAAAATAACCTGATAACATTTCCCTATATATGTAAAACACAATGATATATGGAACTTGCACTCTGTTTTCAAGCATTTTTGTATGCATATAAACAAAGTAACAAAAATGATTATATACAGATAATTTTACAAAAGAACACTTTCCCCCATATCAGTTTGGTGAGCTCTCACCAGGACATAGTATCCTGTACTGTTTCATAAACTTAGGGCAGAGACTCTGTAATATTCAAACTTGTAACTTCAGGAGGAAGTGCCTGGAATATTGTAGATAGTCAACAAATACTTATGAAATAAATAAGTGAATAAATCTCTAGGTATACTATTTGGCTGTATTTAGCACCATTGCTCTAAAAACTAATGACCTATTCCAAATTATAAGCAATGCCTCTATTAGAGGAATGTCTCTAAGGGTCTTTCTCCTGAAATTAAGAACAACAACTATTCTTCTTAGTTGTATTTTCAGGTAATACTATACTAGGTTACACCAAACTTACTCCCTTAACCAGATCACAGCAAAGCAAAATCATTCTTTCTTAAGTCTATAATCAGTTCTTATTTTGAAGAGATACAGAAATAATGCCCAAGATAAGTTGAGGGGAGAGGGGTAGCATTAAAATGTACTACAAGTTAGCTTCCATTTTTTTAAAAAAATTGCTTTGTCACGAGTCAGAAGCATTTTAGCTTCTTTTTAAAAAAATGATTTGGGGGACTTCCCTCGTGGCGCAATGGTTAAGAATCCACCTGCCAATGCAGGGGACACGGGTTCGAGCCCTGGTCCTGGAAGATCCCACATGCCGCGGAGCAGCCAAGCCCGTGCACCACAACTACTGAGCCTGCGCTCTAGAGCCCGTGAACCACAACTACTGAAGCCCTCGTGCCACAACTACTGAAGCCCATGCGCCTGGAGCCCGTGCTCTGCAACAAGAGAAGCAACCAAAATGAGAAACCCTCACACCGCAAAAAGAGTAGCCCCCGCTCGCCGCAACTAGAGAAGGCCCGCGCGCAGCAACGAAGACCCAATGCAGCCATAAATAAATAATAAATAAATTTATTTTAAAAATTATTTGAAACATTTTGACTAATGTCGAGGTTTCCAATGAAGAAGAATCTCATAAATGTGCTGGTTTAGATGAAAGATGAAAACAGAATAAGAAGAACCACAGGATGAATAATTTGTATCTCTGATGCATACTGATTTATTGTTTTAAACATGTACCAGCAGCAAGGGAATTCATTTGACCTAGGGGAGATACCAGTTCTCATTTCTAGCAACTCCCTTTAACCTGTTTGAGAGAACTGTTTTGTATTACATTGTTAAAATCAAATAAACATTTAAATACTGTAATCAAGGCTCAAAATAATGGTAACTGAAAGATAATTTATGAAGAACCATTGTAAATTTACACCTCTCCCCACAAGAATATGTGTGAACAGAATGAATAAGAAAAGGAGTCGGAAGGAAAAGGAATCTGTAACTTGTAACTTCCATATGCTGATAAAGATTTAATTAATTTGAAACACAATCTGCTGAAAAAATTTTAAAGTTTTTGTTTAAAGTTATAGTACTAAGTGTTCTCTGTATTTGGAAAACTGCCACCAGTGATCTGGACCACATTTTAATTTTAGGAAGCTTAGCGGTTTATGTTCAGTGTCACTTCAAAACAAATACTATTCTAACCCCCTCAAGTTATGGGAGCGTTGATGCTTGCTTCAAGATGTAAGGAAGAAAAACGGGGGAAGAATGACTGTCAAGTTACTATTCACCTTCATCTAAAGCAGTGATCTTGACATCGACTGAATATCAGCATCACTTAAAGAGTTTTAAAAATTACTGATGATTGAGTACCATCCTCCAAATTCTTATTTAGTTAATCTGGGGGTGACCTGGGCATTAAAACCTCTCAAAGTTCCCCCAAATCATTCTAATATTCAACCAACTTTGAGAACCAGTGATCCGAAGAAGGTAGGAAGCAAGGTGTCAGGAATGGCTAATAGTTAAAAAGTCTTAAAAAAAATCCTAATTCGGTTAAATATTTTGGTCTCTCTTATGTTGGCAGAGACCAGAATTGTTGCATCTTATGCTCATTTGGAGCTTAAGGCAACGGATAGAACTGCACAAAAAGCAATGTTTCCATGCTTTTAAAAAATGATCTATTCAATTGTATTTAATTCAGTTTAATAAACAGTCACTAAATAACCTGTTATCTGCAAAGAACTGATCTAGTGTTGTGGAACATTCAAAGATGAATAAGATCTGATCGGCTTTCTCAAATAACACAGACAGGCGGAATGTTTGCTACATCAACTGGAGTCAGACACTGTAAACAACCAGACCTGGGAAAGAGACTTGTTGAAAAGCACCTGTATAGCCCGTAAGTTCTGACACCAAAGTTACAAAAATAATTTGAAAAGCAGTACTAGCCCATAGACACATAGCACTGTGTCTGATGAGGCCCAAGAAAGTGGAGAGATGAGCATTAGTTGATGAATTAGAGCCATGCATTGTTTGCCGGACTAGGAGGCTGGGGGATATCTTCTTTCCAAGTATAAAATTTGAGATCTGAAATAGTTACTTCAAAATCTTAACATTCTAGGGGGGTTATCTGTGAAAGTGCTTCCTAGGTGCCAATTATATTTTTTCAAAATTCAAATTAAGAGCATAATTATGAATAACCAATTGAACAAGTTGGTTTTAGGGTTTTAGATTAGCCCTGGGCTTGTCAGATCAATGTTACCCAGTAAACTCTGGCTCATTATCTCAGTTTGCATTATTTTCTGATTTGTAATGCAGACATACACAGCGTGTGTTTGTGTGTGTGTGTGTGTGTGTGTGTGTGTGTGTGTGTGTCTACATATATGTTTCTGAGCTACAAGTTAGCTCAGGTAGTGACACTATATATAGGGGGAATTACTGCAGAAGACTCCATAGCTTTTCCTCCACTCTAACCTACCTTGTGTGGCATCAACAAGCTTTCCTAGGGCACTGTCTGAGCACATCTGACCTTGGAATTAGAATATCCCAACATTCCCATCAAGTCTTGCAAGTATACAGTCAAAGCTTCCTGTGCACTAGAGTGGAATGTGTTGTTTCATTTCTGCCTTATAAAACAAGTCTGTAAAAGCTGCATGTTTGTTGAAAAACTTACTTCGATATGGCAATTTTTAAATTCGTTGTAAGGACTCTGATTATGTCTCTCAGCGTTTCCTCACTGAGGGGAAGAGAATACACATTTGTATTGTGGTATTTTCAGAGCCAGAAATATTGAAATCCCTTTGGGAGTGAACAGTTGATGAAGAAACAAGGTCATGGGTTTTCAGAGCTGCTTCCCTTGGCCCTGGGCCAGCAGGTGGAGTGGTTTTTCCGGACACAGATGATCATCTTTTCTCACCTAATCTCCCTTGGCAGTTATCTTGTGAGACAAGAATAAATGGTGTGGAGTCAGATCTGATATCTCCTTTATATGAGTGATTTCCATAAAATGTGGAAAAGTAGTGCGTATCAGGGGCCAAAGATTACAAAACTGGAAAAACTTTTCATAGGTAAAGGACAAAATCAGCCAAATCATTTCATTTCATCTCTGACAGTTTCTAAAGCATACCTTGTGGAGGTGCGCTTGAAATAAAATTTTACATTTTTTTCTCACCTTTGACAAAAAGGGTTTTGTCTGTCTTGGGTGCTTCTGCCACCCTGATCTGCAATCCGTAGAAAAATCAATGAGCTGCTTTTGCATTTGATACATATGCAGGGACGTATTATGTATTGTACAAAACTGGTAAGATTTTCATTATTTCAAAACAAAGCACTTATTACGAGTATTGAAAAGAATGGCTATGGTGAAAATTTTCAGCAGTATAGCCAACATAATTTCCCTAAAACTCAGTTACTGTGGAAAGTGAATTTGTTTACACAAATTCTAAAATTCATGTAAAAGAGCAACAATTCAAGAATAATAGACTTGTCCTAACAGATACAGAGACTTGCTTTAAATCTATAACAATTTAGAAAGTGTGGCATTTGTGCAAAGAGAAGGAAATAGAGCAATTGAACAAAATTAAGAGCCCAGAGACAGACTCAAGCATATATGGAACCTAGATAGATGATGCAGGAGGCATGGCAAATCATAATCCTAACCATTTCAGTTCCTCAACACTGCTCTCCGGTTCTTGCTGCCTGGCACCCTTCACTGGCCCTCTCACATCATAGCAACTTCCTTCAAAGGACAGCAGAATTTCTCTCATGCTTTGAATCTTTCTTCATGAACAGCTCAGTTCCTTTTAAAGGCTCACCTGATTAGGTCAGGCCCTTTTGGGATAAGTTATTTTTCCCTTCCTTCCTTCCTTCCTTCCTTCCTTCCTTGCTATAATGTGGTATAATTAACAAATAAAATTGTAATATATTTACAGTGTATAATGTCATAATTTTGTATAAATTGTAAAGGAATTCCCAAATGAATTTAATTAACACATCCATCACCTCAGATATTTATTATTTTTTGTGACAATAATTTTAGCAAATTTTAATGATACAATACAGTATTATTAACTGCAGTCACCATGTTATACATTAGATCTTCAGACCTTATTCATCTTATAAGTAAGTTTGTACCCTTATACTAACGTTTCCCTATTTTCCCCACCCTGCTGTACCTGGCAACCATCATTCTACATGGTATTCTACAAATACCATGTAGTATTTGTTTTTCTCTGTCTGGCTTATTTCTCTGTCTAGCATATTGCCCTCCAGTTTCATTCTTGTCACAAATGACAGGATTTCCTTCTTTTTAAAGGCTGAATAATATTTCATTGAATATATTTAATACATTTTCTTTACCATCCATCCAGTGATGAACAATTAGGTTGTTTCCCTACTTTGGCTATTGTGAATAATGCAGTGAATGTGGGAGTACAGATATCTCTTCAAGATAGTGATTTTGTTTCTTTTGGATATATACCCAGAAGTGGGATTGCTGGATCATATGGTAGTTCTATTTTTAGTTCTCGAGGAACCTCCATACTGTTTTCCATAGTAGCTGTACCAGTTTACATTTCTACGAACAGGGTACAAGGGTTCCCTTTTCTCTACATCCTTGCCTGTATTTGTTACCTCTCGTATTTTTGATAACAGACTTCTAAGAGGTATGAGGTGATATCTCCTTGTGGTTTTGATTAGCATTTCCTTGATGATTAGTGATATTGAGCACCTTTTCATATATGTGTTGGCCATTGGTAGGTCTTCTTTAGAAAAAATGTCTACTCAAGTCCTTTGCCCATTTTTTTGAGTGGGTTATTTGGGGTTTTTTGCAATTGAGTTGTATGAGTTCCTTGTATATTTTTGACATTAATGCCTTATCATATACGTGGTTTGCAAATATTTTCTCCCATTTCATGGGTTGCCATTTTATTTTATTGATTGTTTCTTTTTTGTTTCTTGTTTGATTTAGTCCCACTTGCTTATTGTTTCTTTGGTTGCCTTTGTTTTTTGGGGTCATATCCAAAAAATCATTGCCAAGACCAGTGTCAAGGAGCTTACTCCTTATATTTTCTTCTAGGAGTTTTATGGCTTCACATCTTATGTTCAAATCTTTAATCCATTTTGAGTTGATTTTTGTGTATGGTGTAAGATGGGGTATACTTTCATTCTTTTGCATGTGGCTACCCAGTTTTCCCAGCACCATCTATTCTCCTATTATTAATATCTTACATTAGTATGGTACATTTATCATAATTAATGAAGCATTACTGATTCATTATGATTAACTAAAGTCTACACTTTATTCAGATTTCTTTAGTTTTTTTTCCCTTAGTTAGGGTACGTAAATGTCTCTTTTTCTGGTCCAAGATTCCATCCAAGATACCACATTATATGTAGTCATGTCTCCTTAGGTTTCTCTTGGAGGTGATAGTTTCTCAGACTTTCCTGGTTTTTGATGACTCTGACTTTTTGAGGGGTCATGGACAGCCAACTGAAAGAACCCCCGAATGACCGAAGTTGGAACAATTTGGGCTACAAAATAAATGAATACTGGATTATAACCCAAAGTATAAAATAAGTATCCATAGTGATGTGCATGAATGATGGATTGGTTGAATGAATGAATGAATAAGTTAATTAATTATTAATAAATGAGGAAGAAGAGTCCCAGCTAATTTATATAGCTAGTCTACCCTCAAGGAGGTGGAGCATAGCTCCCCACCTTTCTAAAAATATGTTTATTTATTTATTTATTTGGCTGTGGTCAGATCTTAGCTGTGGCACTTGGGATCTTTGCTGCAGAATGCAGGATCTTTCGTTGTGGCACGCGGGCTTCTCTCTAGTTGTGGCATGCGGGCTCTAGAGTGCATGGACTCAGTCGTTACAGCACGCAGGCTTAGTTGCCCCACGGCATGTGGGATCTTAGTTCCCTGACCAGGGATTGAACCCGCGTCCCCTACATTGGAAGGTGGATTCTTAACTACTGGACCACCTGGGAAGTCCCAACTCCCCCCATTTTAAGTACAGGTTACACATGGTGGCTTCCTTCCAAAAATTACCATACAGAAAAGAGGGGGAAAAGTGTAACTTTATAGCGGAGAAATCTGACAAACATAACCTCAGCCAGGTAATCAATGTTAACATCAACAATGATAAATTATGTTGGTAATTTGTGCATCTGATATGATATAATGGTTAAGACAGTTTATTTTTGTGGTCTTCCTCCTCAAACCAATGGCCCAGTCTAATTAAGAGAAAACATCAGACAAATCCCAAAAGAAGGACATTCTACTATAGACCCTTTTCCAGTTGCCATGAGAACAAAAGGAGAAAAACAGTGTTGGGATATCCATCAGATAAAAGACTAGTTGTAATGATCGGTTATAATTTCACAGCTCTATTTTTTTCCCATCGGCACCTAGAAACTCAGAGAAGAAAGTAATTCTAAAACCCAAGGAGTCAATCCTTTTCTCTACTCTTGTTTCACTTTGGTAATTAAAGGCTGAAGAGTGCATGCCATGTCATCTGACATGATGTTTGGTTCTCCTCTTATAAACGTTATCTGGTGGTGGTGGAGACAAGCAATAATAGTTTTACAGCTCCTGCTCTAACCATATTGTCCAGTTTAGGGTAAAGTGACAGGAGAGCTGACCATCAGAAAGCAAAATAGATCCACACTCCCAAAGGAAGTTTATCATTATAGAAATGATCATTTCCATCTAAGTCTGGAACCCTACAGCTGAACATGTGATATGGCTATATTTGAGTGTGGAAATATCTTAGTAAAACCTCAGAAGTCATTTTTCCTCAATATTTGATCAATATGAATTTGATTACAAAGTATATGCTCTCCCAAGTCTGAATGTTTTCTATTTCTATTTTAATACTGTACATTGTTGGGAGTAAGCCTTTATTCCTCTTCCTCCTGGATTGTTGTCATGTTTGCAAGCTTACTTTATATGATTCATTTGTGATATTCCTTATGAAAAGAGTGTGAGGCTTGTCGTTAGTATTCTCATAGGGTCCATTCATCAGTATTGCCCCACTCACACATTTCAAGGGCTGCTACTAAAAAGTTATTTTTGAATTCATAAGTCATGTATAACGCTGATCGAATTTTATTGTCTAAATATAGTAAACTGTAGACCGAATTTAAAAACTAATTGAAAATCATTTTGTAAACACATTTACAATTTCTAATGTGCATATATATGTAGATATATATTTAAAATTTGTAAACATACTTTGGCTTTAAATAGTCAATATTTCTTCCTCTCTAAATGGATTTATCATTAATCAGAGACATTAATGATAAAAAGGTTTTAAGCATTTTTCATGTGATTCTTTGGATATTTTTTCTGTTTGAAGTATTTGGATGCCTGATGGAATTAATTTATTTAGAGATTATTGGGCATTTTACACTGCCATCTAGTGATGTGCAAACTCAAGTAGGTGGAGGTTTGGGTGAAGCTGAGCAATTTGACTAGCCCATCTGAAAAACCTGACCGTCCACTGCCAGCCCTTTCCAATAGTTTAGAGAAACTCTCATTTTAGTAATGCTTAGTTTTAATATGTTTCTTCATTCTTTATCAGTCACGCTCCTAACTGCAGGTGAATATCAGCTTTTACCTTTGAAAAAGATGAAGTTTGGGTTCGACGCACAGTATTCCTCTGATGTGTGTACTTGTGGCAGTGACTAACATTTATTGAGTGCTTACCATTTGCCAGGCACTGTTCTAAGTGCTTTCCAGACACTAAGTCACTTAATCCTAAACCGGCCTTAGGAGGCAGTTACCATTTTGTCTTTGTTTAGCCCAAAGTCACACAGTAAATGACCAAACTGCTATTTAAACCCTGTCATGTTGGTTCCAGAGTCCATACGCCTAACCAGTGGTTATTCTCTTACTTAGCCTCCGCTTCCCCCAACACACACACACACACACACACACACACACACACACACACA
>NC_041218.1:27184722-27188646 GCF_002837175.3 Physeter macrocephalus
ACACACACACACACACACACACACACACACACACACACACACTGGCTCCCCTCTCGCTCTTCTACATACATGCTCACACATATTGGCCCCTGACTGCCTCAGGTCACCTTACTGTGGAATCCCACCTTGGTTTTTGCTTTGTACGTGGAGTTACCTTGCTGCCTCTGAAACTTACAGTCTCGTAGACTTGAATAGATTGCTGTGTTTTAAGTTTTTTCATTCTTCAGTAAAAGTGAGGGGATTATTTCTGTCTTGCCCCAATTAGTGTTAGCAATTTGAGTTCTAACCTTAAAAACAAAAACCAAGGCATACTTGATGATATAATCTTAAAAGAAGCTATTTCTACGTAAAGACAGCACAATTTTTTCTTTTCTTTTTCTCCAAGAGAATACAGAATGAGATAGAGTTGATTGCAGCAGGACCATGTAAGATATGACTACTCAATGTTGTTTATAAAAAAAAAACATTCAAGTTAGCTGATGATTAATTTTGCCACAAAATGTGGCAGTAAAATTGCATATTTCACAGAAACTCTAGGCAACCCTAGCAATCAGTCAGCATTGGCTTCTCCACTAGGTGATTGCCTACAATTCAGAGAGCTGTGTAAGGAATGTGAGGTGTGTGTGTTGAGCGCGGGGAAGGAATGCAGATGATAGCAGTGCACCTGTATGTTTTGTGGTGGCGGGATCCTTCACGTGTTTCTGGTCGGAGGGGGAGAGAGCCTTGTGCCAAACAGAACAGAACTCTGTCATGGACCCAAATAAATAATTAAGAGATGAACAATGTTTTACAAGTAGAACATAGTCTCTTGTATTTCAGAGCATAGAGAGTGTTCTAAGAATTAAAGAAATACAAGGTTTCCTAGAAACTATAGGGTTTGAGCTGAGGCTTGAAGGGTTATTATTGTTCTATATTAGTTGTTTCTAAACTCCATCTCAGCACTTTCACAGCACTCTCCCTCCTCCCTTTGCAAACATCTACATAGCAAATGACACAGTGGAATGGAAAAATATGCATGCCTTTCTAACATAGGAGAATGACGGTTTGCCTGAAAGAGTCAACAACCTGATGACTCCTGTATTGATTCTTGGGCATCTGTTAATTATGCAAGTGGTATATTTTGAAAAGTCCAATCAAGAAAACTTCAGGAAAAGGTATTCTGTGGGGACTGCAGTCCTGTCCCTAGCAATGGCCTTGCCCTCTTCCGGAGAAATATTCTGTCAAATCATTTTTTCAGGTCATTCAATACCTAACTTCAGTCATAGATCCCTAATCATGACCCTTCTGTTTTTGTCGTGTCACTAAGATTTTGGAGCATCACACAGGTACAGCCAGAAAAATCACAAGCAAGATACATAAACAGGAACCCGGCTAGGAGTCAGATGGAACGTTTTTGAAATACCTCAGCTTGCTCAGCACTCTCCTCTGGGATTCCTATGCATTTTAATTCAACCATGTCAGGATGCATCAGCCATCATCTGAATCCTGGGGATATAAAGATGAATAGGAGATATTTAATTAAGGTCTGCTTAATTAATGGCTTCTTGAACTTAGGCTTTCAGACAATGTCCTTTTGGCCATTCCTCAAGCCTTAGAGCTCCCAACCTATCAAACAGCTGGTTAACTTCCATTACATACCAGAAACACCCCCAAACTCTAATACGTGTGTTCACAGCCCAGAGAATGCTTTTCTGCTTCTCCTCCATGGGGGACGTGGTCTTGCATTGCCCTCAGGAGCATCTCCAACCCCTACCTACAGCTCATGGAATCATTCCAGGAGCTCTGTTGGTCCTTTTGAAGCTTTCAGTGGAGCCACAGCTCTTGCCAGAAATGGTTCATAGAGAGTTCCCTGATTTGGAAATAAGTCAGATTCATCTATGTCGAAAGACAAGGCATGGGTTCCTGAGTTCTAAGAATTTTCCTATAGCATGTAAGATATTGAGGTGGAAGATGAATTTACTGATAATTCTGGACTACAAATACATATCTGTGAGTTGTTTAGGAAGGTCACTGTATCCCCCAATAGTGACACCTTCCCTTTATCTCACTAACTAAAGAGGCTTCAATAGACCCAACTCAGCGAATGTGGAGGAGAAAATCTGGAGTAGTCACCCTGGGATAAAATGGGAGTTAGAGGAATTAAACAGGGCTGATACATAGAAGAAACACTAAGAAATGTTTCGCAGGAAAAGGTGCTGAGAAAGGTCAGGTCTATTTCTAGTCTTAACCCAATGAAGTCCAGCAACAGTGATTAGAAAAGTGTTTTTAAGGTTTCTGGTGAACTTGTAATCTGCCCTTATTTATTATTTTGTTTCTTTCTGTTCCTACTAATCAGAAAGAAACAACATGTTTTAGAAAATCTGTTTACTCACTTAGAGGAAGGAATGGGATGCAAGAAATGGTAAACTGGGTCCCACTCCTCAATATCACAGGAGAGAGGTCCAGTTTGAAGAAATTTTAATCAAAACAAGAAGAAACAGGAGCAGATCCTAAGCTCTACCCAGTATGGTGTAGACAGAGCAAGCTCTTGGCTTGATTTCGGGAAAATAAAGACCAGCGGGATCCATGGGTGATTGTATTTATCATGTATTTTTATTCTGTATTTTTGATGCTTTGTCATCTTGGGGCCTTGCTGACTCTGGAGAGGCTGCCCCTCCCAGGACTAGCTATTCCTAGAGATAGTAAAGGACTTGCCTGCAAGTGTGCCTTCCAGATGCAAACTAACCAGTCCAGTGCCTGTCTACCTCTTACACTTCAGACCACTGTCCCCTTTCCCTATTGACTCTGGGGCCAGGTACCAGACAACTAGGGACAGCTCTATGCCCCCAAACCCAATGAAATTATTCAAATTAGCCAATCCTAAACTTGATGACCCTGTCTTGCCCATTCCTTCCCACAGAAACCACAATAAAGGCTCTTGCCCACATTTTCTGCTCACTTCCTCTGCCTCCTGAGTAAGCCTGGTGTTTCCTCAAGTGCCCGGCACCCCGACCTCCATGGTGTGCCATACCCCTGTGAAAACTTAACAGACAGAAAACTCAATTAAGTAGAGTTGGGAGACCAGAAGACGGAGCTCTCATGCCGTGCAGAGATAACAGAGCCCAACAAGAACAAAGACTCCTCTTCTCTTCTGGCAAGGACTCAGCCATTGAAAAGCCATCTTTGTTTACTACAGTTCTCCCAACTTCCTTTTCCTCCCTATAAAGAATTCTCCGTGAAATGCAAATCAAAACTACAATGAGGTATCACCTCACACCGGTCAGAATGGCCTTCATCAAAAAATCTAGAAACAATAAATGCTGGAGAGGGTGTGGAGAAAAGGGAACACTCTTGCACTGTTGGTGGGAATGTAAATTGATACAGCCACTATGGAGAACAGTATGGAGGTTCCTTAAAAAACTACAAATAGAACTACCATACGACCCAGCAATCCCACTACTGGGCATATACCCTGAGAAAACCATAATTCAAAAAGAGTCATGGACCACAATGTTCATTGCAGCTCTATTTACAATAGCCAGGACATGGAAGCAACCTAACTGTCCATCAACAGAAACGAAATTGAGTTATTTGTAGTGAGGTGGATGGACCCAGAGTCTGTCATACAGAGTGAAGTAAGTCAGAAAGAGAAAAATACCATATGCTAACACATATGTATGGAATCTTCAAAAAAAAAATGGTCATGAAGAACCTAGGGGCAAGACGGGAATAAAGCCACAGACCTACTAGAGAATGGAGTTGAGGTTATGGGGAGGGGAAGGGTAAGCTGGGACGAAGTGAGAGAGTGGCATGGACATATATACACTACCAAACGTAAAACAGCTAGTGGGAAGCAGCCGCATAGCACAGGGAGATCAGCTCGTTGCTTTGTGACCACCTAGAGGGGTGGGATAGGGAGGGTGGGAGGGAGGGAGACGCAAGAGG
>NC_041218.1:27188696-27195208 GCF_002837175.3 Physeter macrocephalus
CACAGCAGAAACTAACACACCATTGTAAAGCAATTATACTCCAATAAAGATGTTTAAAAAAAAAAAAAAGAATTCTCCTTTCTTTGCTGTGCGGGGACTTGCACATGGCTTGCCATAGTTGCAGACCCTGAATAGCAATTTGGGATCATCAATCCCAAATAAACCCATTTTTTTCTGGAGAAATACCTGGCAGTCTATTTGCTTCAGGCCAACACCCCCGTCTCTTGGGATCTGTGAATATAACAAACTATCTTTTCAATGGCAATTGTATCCTGATCTGTTTGCATCACCAAACATAAATAATCATAAAAATCCACACACTCTAAAACAGTGATTTCAAAGCAAGTTGTCCCCCATGTATCCTTCATCATTATGGAGGATAAGATTCATTCTTCTGAATGAGGTCGCTACTGTTTTCTCCTTTCCCTTTTGGAAGCAGAGGAAGAATGACACAGTTTATTTTGAAACAGTTTTAAGATAGTTTTCGTTTAAGAATATTTGTTTGATTCAATGCAATCAAGATTTTGTTTGCATATTCACACTCGATAATACAATAAGTCATTTTTACCCAAACCCTTGACATACTTAATATTACATACGTCAAGCTCTCCTCCATTTCCTGACCCTTTCCCTTTTTTTTTTTTTTTGTCCCCAGGTAGGGCCATTTGAAATCTATGGGCAGATGAGACCGGTTCCCAGATGTGGAGGTGAGCCTAATTTTAATCAGGAGCTACTTTAGTCTCTCTAATTCAACACCTGGAGTATGCAGAAGGGAGTTATCCTTGCCCCTAGTCACTCCCCAACCCTATACCCAACTCTGGCAGCTACTTTAGTCCTGAGTCCTTCCCAGTTCTGAAAAGTGGCCTAATAAAAAGGGATTAATCAAATTAAAACAAGTGAGACTAGACAATAATTTAGCTGAGTAATGAATGCTCAACAGCCTTGAGTATATAAGGCAGGAGAAGCTGCTGGGGGGGTCATGAGGGCTGTGGGTTAACTGAAAAGCAGATGGAAGTTCGTACTTAAGAGGATCCAATAAAAATTTTAAAATAAAAATAAAGACGATCCAAATAGTGAGAGGCACATTGGGCACTGAGTTACAGCTTCCTCAGACCTAGGAATCCTGAGAATGCCGCAAAGAAAAAGGAGTGAATCCCGAAAAAGAAAATATAGGCAAGAAGTGCTTTTCTGTGTGATAGAGAGTAGCGTATAAGTTGTCTAAGTGCCTAGAATAAAAGGATTAGAATTCTGCCTTTACAGTTTCTAAAAAATGTTGGTTGCTAAGACTGCTGAAAAACAGTATAGGATGAACACAGAGGAGCACGAATCAGCATCTGCAACGACCCAAGGCTATGTGTTTGATGAATTCTTAGCCTCAGTCTTAGGATGAAAGAGAGAAAAAAAGTGATTAAACTGAATTACGTATTTGAATTGTGTATACATGTATTTGAAATCTCACATTGGAAGACTCGTGTAGAATTCTAAGTTGACCTGAAAAAGTTATATTAAAATTGCCTGCGCGTAAACATAGGATTGAAGGTCAATGACGGAGAAGTTCAATAAAGGAAACTATTCAGGTAATGTCTAAGGGCTGTTCACCCGGGGGCTGGATTTTGTTAATTTTGGAACCCTTGTTCCTGATGACCTTGATTTCCTTTGCGTAGCATATCAGCTGCTGGAAAGTGACAGAGGACAGACGGCTGGTTTCAGACAGAGCCTAAGACAGCTGGTGAGATCACTGAACCTAGGAGGCAGGAAGGGAGGAAAGGAGGAAGTCCCTCGCAGGGCTGAGGTCAAGGCTGCTGCACTAGGCCTTTCACGGGAAAGCCTGCATGGTCCCATAGCCCCATGCTTTACTCCCTTTTAGAGACTTTTTATGTCAAAATGAAAACAAACAACACTTTAAGCCAAGTCTTGCTATTAAAAAATATATATTACCTTTAACATTTTTTTCTTTTATATTACAGCAAGGTTGTTTGTTGTGAAAAGCAAATTTATCAAAGCTATAGGGGCATTATTTTTAAAGCCTTGCTTCTCTGTGTTCTTTATAAAGGCTACTATGATCCCATATTGTATGTGAAAATGCTCTCTGCACAGTAAGTAATGTCATTGAATGAATAAACTGTACTTTCTATGGAGATAGAAGTTATACTATTCAAAAACAACTTTTAGAAAAAACTGTAAGTCTTTAAGATGAATTTTGTGTGCTGTGATAAGATAATTTATTCTTTTAAAGAGGTTTGGCTTTGTTGGTTGAATTGGCTCTTAGTGAGGGACTGAACAGTTCTTGCATCTGTCATCTTTATTGTATTTTATAGATACAGGCATCTATTTGAATAATTATAAGCATATTAGATATAAGTGTATATACATAGAGATATACTATTTGAATATTTATTTATTTATACCTACATACATAGGAATTGACTATAGTGTGGCCTGCTGACATTACAAAATATTTGGACTTGATGAACATTGCTGTATCTGCACGTAGTGGGGGTCACACAAAAGCATTCCCAAGAGTCTTCTGCAAAGCACACTCAGAAATAATTTGTTTTCCTATTTCCATGATGGTACCATGGGTTGGAGTTCTGCTGTGTGTTATCATCAGTGGTGACCTAGAGACCATATTCCACTCACTGGGCAATGTCTATAGCCCATGTCTGCAGTCTGCTTCACTAATACTCAGGAAGACTTTTAGGAAGACTCATGGTATCTGTTTGAAAAAAATGGAAACTTGTGCACATTTATCATATTAAGGTGTGATTTATTTCTCCAGCATTTATATTGACATGTTACCAATTATTTTTCAAGGGGTAAATTCAGCCAAAGGCACACAATTCAAATCTTTCAGCTCTTTATTATCTGAGTGGAACTTACCAATAAGACATTAATTAGCCATATGTTACTTCAAAAAATATCCCCTGAATTGTGGGGCAGCACCTTAATTACAGGAAATGATCAGGACCATTTAATATATGCAAATTGCCCCTAGCAGAGGGGAATTAGAGGGTAGACTGAACTCTAACACCCTGCTATAAAAGATGGGCCAGCTGCAGAGAGATTTATCATTCTGTCCTATTTCAGTCTTTGCCAAGTGTAGGCCCACCTCACTCCATTACCTATGGACAGATGCAAAAAATCTATTTATTAAATGATCTGACAGCAAACCCATATTAATATGCTGAGAAAATAAACAATAAAAGCCTATAGTTAAATCGTATGGAAAAATGTGACCTGTCGAATGCCTGTGTGCCATGACTAGATCAATATAGACTGAGGCAAAGAGAAAGAAAAAAAAAAAAGATTTCATACACTGACACTGCTACAGTCTCTCTAAAGACAAGCATCTGTAAGCTGGAATTTAACAACAAAAAAGTCATAAAGTAGCTTTTTAAGAACTATTCTATCTTGCCAACAAAAACTGACAGAAACTGTGTTTTAGTACAAGTATAAATTTAATGTAAAGCATAAAAGTTTCAGGAAGTTTCTTCAGAGCTAACATCTGTGGATGATATACTAGGATCTCTTATTCTCTCTGCCGTGTTGATAAGTAGGCTTCCTCTTTGTATGGAATACGTGATAAAAGCACAGGCACAGACAGCTCAGGTGGTACCAGCCATAAGGTAGGCTCAAGCACGGATGGGCACCTTCAGAAAGACTTTTTTTTCCCTAAAGTTATAGAGGCCTTTGTAGCATTTTCCTTGGCATAAAAACTGAAGGAAAAACACAATGCATATTAATATTGGCAGAGTGCAACAATAATAGGGAGATTCTAATTAAGAAATCAAGAAAGATAACATGCCTTTGATTACTATTACTGATTTCCTTTAACCTACTAGAATAATGAAGTTCCTTGAGTGCAGCACTTATATTTCTTTAACTTTGGGTCTTCCGGAGACCCAAACAGTATGCTTTACTTAATTGTGTCCAATATACATTTAGCAAATTGTAGTATATTAAAATTTCATGATTCTTGGAATTTAAAGAATTTTACCAGAAAGTCTACTTCAGTCAACATACTTATATGTTAAAATTTCTGCTTAAAGTATCAAAAAACATATTTCACAAATGTTGTTATTTTTCCTACTGAAAGAAATTAATATAGATTTGGAATTTTAGGAGTTGGAAGTGTCCCCTGCTTTTTGGGACTTTCAAACTGTTATACGGTCTTGTCAGGTGCTGGAGGAATCTCAGCGCCTGATAGAGAAGGTACCAGAGGTTCCTACTTCTGTGTTAACCAGAGCAGCTGCGCTTTTATCTGTTTTACATAATTTAAAATCTTGTTTGAAAGATATATGAAAACCTAGTTTAAAACATACATCTCTGAGAATTCCTTTTCACATAATTTCAGGTAAGGCCAGTAACAGTTTTTAAGTGGCTTATGCCTATAATGAATAAGTAAATGCTATAACTGTTTTTCAAATTGTATGTATTTCTTTTCTAAAAAAATTTATTGATTTTATTTACTTTATTTTTGGCTGCATTGGGTCTTCGTTGCTGCACGCGGGCTTTCCCTAGTTGCGGTGAGCGGGGGCTGCTCTTCGTTGTGCGCAGGCTTCTCATTGCGGTGGCCTCTCTTGTTGTGGAGCACAGGCTCTAGGTGCGCGGGCTTCAGTAGTTGTGGCTCGCGGGCTTCAGTAGTTGTGGCTCGTGCGCTCTAGAGCGCAGGCTCAGTAGTTGTGGCGCACGGGCTTAGTTGTTCCGCGGCATGTGGGATCTTCCCGGACCAGGGCTCGAACCCGTGTCTCCTGCATTGGCAGGCGGATTCCTAACCACTGCGCCACCAGGGAAGCCCTGTATGTATTTCTTATAACTTCTTCCACTCACAAACTTTTATTAAAGTTACTGGTAATCATTGCTGACATTCAGTTGAAATACTTCCATGTACATGAACTTGTTGTCAGTGTCCTATTTGATTGGATGGTGCTCATGCTAAAGCAATTGTAAATAATATAATCGCTGCTGCTGTGGAACATGTGATAACTAAATTTCATAAATTTTTCCCTACTTGTAGATATGCTGATGAAATAGGCAATTAGAAAAAGTAAGAAGAAGAATATGAAGTAGAGAGAAAAGTTAAAAACTAGACCACAGATTAGAGCTCGCATCAGTTCCTTGAGGAAAATCTTATCTGGTCAAAGTCAAGTTCTCTATTTCTGTAACAGACCATTTTCCCCAAATAGTAGAGACTGATTCATCACAAGGATTGAGCACTTCAGAGATAGCTGCTCTTTAAAAAATATATTGTGGACATAACGTTTATGTCATTGAAAAGGAATATCCATCTCTAAACCCAGTTCTAGAATTCCAGTACATTGTCAGTCTGAAGTATTTGGTCTACATGGGGACAAGGTGGGAATGGGGTGGTTGGAACAGCAATTGCTTATGAATACGGAGTAAATACATACAGTTTGTAAGTACATAGATGATATCAAGGTAATTCTCTGATTGCTCTACTTTATTAATATGGGTGAATAATGATTCTCCAGTTTCAAAGAGACCAGGGAAATCAAGACTAGCGCTTGAATTAGATTAAGTAAACATACTAGGAAAAACTTGCGTGGGAGATTATCTTGCAGGAGGTTGTTAGAATAAATTTAATACTATTGTAGAAGTTTATAGGCTTTTCATGTACATTATCTTATATAATATTAAAAAAAATTCTTTGTAGTAGAAAGGACTATTAATTCTTCTTGACTGATGAAAAACAACAAGTCCCAAAAGTTAGTTATACTGTCTCAAGTTGTACAGTTAGTACATGGTGAACCAGAGATTAAAATTCAAAACCTCTTATTCTAGTTTTAGGGCTATCTTCATGTCATCGTTATAGTTTCATCCCATCCTAGATGCAGAAAAAGATACTATTGATTGATCTCTGTAATTATATTGTTACTTGCTTTCCTTTATAGAGAGGAAAGCAACCTTTAGTATAAAATGGGCTTCTTACTGGTTTTAGGTAGTGAGACTAGTCATGTAAGGTATATAGTTCATGAAGAATTGTGCTCCCTGACCTAATGACCATGGTGGACTCCCTGATCAAGTTACTTTTAGCAATAGCAAGATAATATCTTTGATCTGAGATATGGTAAACATGGACTGACAAACTGACAAATACATAGATTAAATCCTTAAGTAGACTTCGTGTTTTTTTCTCTGTATTATGAGATCAAAATAAACAGGAATGCTATTTAAACCTGGGCAGTAACCAGCACTGGGGATCAGGGTAAAACTTCTGTTAACATTGATGGCTCATTTCCCAACTGTCATATAAGTTCCTTACCAGATTTAAATCATCCCTCCTTCTAAACTCAGCAATCTCAGATAATTAAAAAATTGTTATTGTTGTATTGCTGTTGAAAAACAGTAAGTGCTTTTATTTATTTATTATTATTTTTTTTTTTGCGGTACGCGGGCCTCTCACTGTTGTGGCCTCTCCCGTTGCGGAGCGCAGGCTCCGGACGCGCAGGCTCAGCGGCCATGGCTCACGGGCCCAGCCGCTCCGCGGCATG
>NC_041218.1:27195317-27200858 GCF_002837175.3 Physeter macrocephalus
AACCCGCGTCCCCTGCATCGGCAGGCGGACTCTCAACCACTGCGCCACCAGGGAAGCCCGTAAGTGCTTTTAATGTACTTCCTACATAAAAAGTTTCATTATTCAAATTAAATCTTTTTTTTAAAAGAGAGGATGAATAGTTATTTCTTTTTAACTTCTATTATTTTGTGCTTAGAATTCAAGAAAATCAGTTCATTAGGTTTTAATTATTATTAACAAAAGGTAAGCTTCTCCTTCAGAATCTTGTGCACTAATTAAAATTGACAATGGTTGAAAAAATTAATACTAATGCAGGAAAAGTGGTTTTATTTTAGAGAACTGTCAAGGAAATGTGAATGATAAAGTAACAGGAAATAATATTAATAAAAGGATAAGTGTTAGAAACATACAATACTGTGTCAATTACACTGCATTGGATAAACAAATTCAGTGAATCATTTTCTGACTGACAAAGCACTTAACCAAAGGAAAAGTGTGAAAATGAACAACAAAAAAATATTCCAAAGAGCTACTAAGATTGGAGCGACATGGGCTTCCCTGGTGGCGCAGTGGTTGAGAATCCGCCTGCCGATGCAGGGGACACGGGTTCGTGCCCCGGTCCGGGAAGATCCCACATGCCGCGGAGCGGCTGGGCCCGTGAGCCATGGCCGCTGAGCCTGCGCGTCCGGAGCCTGTGCTCCGCAACGGGAGAGGCCACAACAGTGAGAGGCCCGCGTACCGCAAAAAAAACAAAAAAAACAAAAAAAACAACAACAACAACAAAAAAATTGGAGCGACAGCTGGAGAGACAAAGTGTACTAGGATGTAAAGGAATTGTGTTTGATCAAGTCATGTGTCAAATATGCAGGGGACTGAAAGTCATTCAGACTCTGAAAGATAAAGATAGAAACGTATTGCCAAAAGAATAATGCTCAAAGTGAAACTGATTGAGGTATTTGGAATATTAAATAAAAATTCCATTCCATTCCATAAAGCTATGGAATTTGCGTTGAAAGTCAGCTTTACCGGAAAGGATGTTGGATAATGTCCAACATTTAGCACATGCCCAATCTTACACGAAAGTAAAGCAATGGTTTAAAAAGTAAAGCCCAATCTTATATGAAAGTTCTCTATTGAACCTATGTAAAGATGAATATAATAAAATGGATAGGTATTTATTTCCCAAGATACCCTAGTCTGCCAAAAATTCTGAAAAGATAAATGGAAGTTTGTACCCAAAGACAGTTGTGAACCATTTATTTGAAAACTTATTAAGTAAACAGGCTATTATAATTTAGTATGAAATATCACATGTTCAGTTTAGCATCTTGCAATAAATTATTAGGAGGAAACAATGCATAAAAACACATGACAGTGATATTTTTCTAAATATCAAGCTATTTCATTGCACAAAATACTGATATATTTGGTATTCCGGGGGGCGGGGAAAGCTGCTTATAGCTTCATTGGCTGAGCTAAGCTACCCCATTGCTTGAGCAGTTGATAACTATGGACAATTTTAAACATCTTGGGCAGATGAAGAGTATAGTTTGCCTTACGTTAGAGAAAAGATAATACATTGTAACTAATGCAGTGATCTCAACCTGATAATAACTCTGAGTTCCACCAGGGATAAATCTCATCATCATTTTATTATTTGGCTACATAAATTAACAGAAGTAGTAATTAAAGGATTAGTAAATCTTTAGTAAAAACTTGGTAGCATTGAGGAAAATTTCACTTTAAATGGTCAACATGACCAGAGAATTGCTTGTCTTGGCTCAGTTACTTAGTCTTTTAAAAGGATCATTTCTCTTGTGAAAATGTAACTGGACTATACACTCTCTCTAATTCACTGTCCAACAGTTGCAACATCTTGGGTTTCATCTTGGACTCCTTCCTATCCTTAATATCTCTTGAAACCATTTTCATTGGTTTTCATCTCCTCTGTCAACACCATATTTCTCCTGAATTATTGGAACATCCCCTGCACTGATCTTTCTGCCTCCTGCCTTGTCCTTGACCCATGTCATCAAGCTGCAGTGAGGTGGGGGTGTTATAACACTGTAATGTTTTGCCTAGTACTCTGTGTCACCTGTGCTTTTGAGGAACAGAAATAGTGTTTCCAGCACTATTAAATCCCCAACACCTGGCACTTATCATACACTGTACAATATTCTTTAAATGAATCAATGAATAGATGGTTGGATAGAGGCCTGGGAAAGTCCTCTATCTATGGGAGCAAAATTTTAAATGATGATTAGCGCAAAGAAATATTAACTCTAGAACTATGGTTTTGGTGCATAATGAAGTAGATGCAATTTCAGCGTTAGCCATAAAAATTTAATGTGCATTCATAGCACTGCCCTGTGGGTAGATTCATTCTAAATTCCAAATAGCTGAATAATACAACAGACCTTTACAGCACATGCCAGTCATAAGGTAGAGCTTGTTATATTTAAAGTCATAAGGTAGAGCTTGTTATATTTAAGGTAGAGCTTGTTATATTTAAAATACACAGCATCTATTAAAACTTATAAAGTCTGTGGAAATCGTGAAATACAAAAGATTAATAAAAATAGAGTGTTTTCTATACTGAAGTTGGAACGTCATGTCAGGCGAGTAGAAATAAAATGATTAATGTAGGATCTGGGAAAATGGATGGTGAACCCACGCAAATAATTACAGATATAGATTGTACTGTCTCCATTTCCAGTGTGACAAGTGAGATGTACCATCCCGCCATGGAATTCTTTGCAAGTACTGCTTTTAAAATCCTCTAGACTTTTTATTTTGTCCACCTTAATTGGCAGGCCATAAATAAATGTCATGTTGACATGACATTACTGTGTCTGTTCCACTTCATTAATTTTTGAATTTTTTTCTTATTTCCCTAGAAAAACAGTACAGGATAGCAAAGGAAAAGGCAGCCGGAAGATTTTTTTTTTTAATTCTTGAGAGCTCAGTTACTGACTGGGGAGCTTCTCTGAAAAAGATTAATGATGTCTGGAATGACTTAAGACTGTGCTTAATTTCTTTATCAATAAAATTCCAGGTGAGATGAGCTAGCCCTAAAACAGTGTGTGTCTTCAATGTGTTTCTTTAGAGTTTACTAAGATTGTCAAAGTCTAGAAGTGAAGATGGTCCTTTACAATCTTCTAATGTCCAATGAAGTTTCTAATACTCTCAGTCATGTATATTCTCTTGGGAGAAACTCAATAACAAATTCATTCAAGGGGCTTGTTGAGTTGAACTGGATAAACCTGTAAAGGATGGATGGATGTGAGAGTGCTATCTAACCATTACACAAAATTGCCAGCTGATAGGAATCACTGCTAATTATTAACCCCATTTTACAATACCCCATAATCCTGCAATTCTTTCAATAACTGTAAAATTTTTCCAGTAAGGTGATTTTAATTTGTTTTAACTGAAAGACTATATGGTATTCTGAAGTTTATGGAAACTAAAGATGTGAAAAGAGGTAAAGCTAGAAGAATGATGAAGAAAAAGATCAAATCAAATAAAGATAAGTAGCTGCAATTCAAAAGAGATGCATATCACTTGTTCATTACGAGAGAACAGTCATAGAAAGGCATCAGCACAGTACTTCTTGTAAAGTGAATGTTGTACAGTATCTATGGCGTTAAGTTAAGCAGGGCTTGGAAAGGATCAAACATTTGGTTGTGAAACCACAGATGTAGTTTGTAGCAAATAGTTTGAACCAATCTTTGTATTCCAATCTTTGTATTTATAAGTAAACCTACTTATAAATACAATACAAAAAAGAAACCAATAATAAGAAACCAAGTTTGATTATTTAATAAATAATTTTCAAGAGCAAATTATACTGAAACAAGCTTAATATTAGGTAGTATCTAGTCTCAAGGGATTTTTTTTAGCCATTTTAGTAAAAAGTGTTAGAAAATAAGATTAAATTTTCATTATTTTAAGACTTTAAAACACTATGTAGACAGAAGTATAAAAAAACAAAATGGTTATTTACACTACACCTATTTTCAAGGAACTATGGAAAATCCCTAATGTATCTAGCTTATTGGATTTCACCAGCTATTATGTGAAATTCCTTTCCCTACAAAATGTAAAAAACCAAGTAGTGAATTCCACAGGGTATTTTCTTGAGCGTAAAGCCATCAGTATTCTAGTGTATTTTGTGTAAGTATACTAATGTCTATTTTATAGAACACGAAACTGCATGGTGAATACAGTGCTAGAGTTTGGCGACTTATCAGGCTATTATTTGCATGAAGTATGTAGCAAAAGTTAAAATAATTTAGCTCCCAAAGCATATGGGAAGAATTTATAACCTCCAAATAAAGAATCATGTAAGCCTAACAACTAAATTCTTTATAGATGATGGAGAAAATGATGTCTCCATGATCCTTTGCACATTACAACATATTACAATTGTTAATTTATTAATTCTACATAGATTTATTGGCCATCTGCTATATGCATAACACTATACCGTCTCTTTTTGTTTGCCCATTTGGGAGTTTTATTTTCAGTACACTTTCTGAAGAGAGGAAGGATATAATTTAATATTTCCATTTCTTCATCTACCCATTAGACATATATATGCTCCCATTTACTATATCCCTCTAAAGCAGAGGGGAAGCCTGCTTTAACTTGAAAACTTTTAGCTACAAGTTGCTCACGACCGCATTAAATAGCCCCACTTTTTGGAAATATTCTAATTCTAAGGAATCTTTTTCTTACTTTGAATTATTGAATGGAAATATGTCATATATATACACACATATATATGTATATATGGAGAGAGAGAGAGAGAGAGAGAGAGATTTATTATAAAGAATTGGATCCCTTAGTTATGGAGGCTGAGAAATCCCAAGATCTACAGTCAGCAAGCTGGAGATGTAGGAGAACCAACAGTATCCAGTCCCAGTCTAAAGGCCTGGGAACCAGGAGAGTCAGTGGTATAAGTTCTACTTTGAATCCAAGTCCAAAGGCAGGAGAAAACCAATGTTCCAGTCAGGCAGAGAAAGCAAATTCTCCCTCATTCAGACTTTTGTTCTATTCAGGCCTTCAACTGATTGGATGAGGGCCACCCACATTAGAGAGGGTAATCTGCTTTACTCAGTCTACCAATTCAAATGTTAATCTCATTGAAAAACTCTCATAAACACATCCGGAATAGTTTTAACCAAAAACCTCCATCAAGTTGACACATAAAATTAACCATCACATTTATGTTGCTTCCTTGAGCAATGTACTCTTCTTAACGTGAAACAGACATGACATCCAAATACTTAAGCAACCCTGTTCAGCATTAGCCTAAGTCCTCACCTCCAAATATCTTGCTAAACTCCAAGTACAGTTAAGAAATGACGGCAGGGCTTCCCTGGTGGCGCAGTGGTTGAGAGTCCGCCTGCCGATGCAGGGGACACGGGTTCGTGCACTGGTCCGGGAAGATCCCACATGCCTCGGAGCGTCTGGGCCCGTGAGCCATGGCCACTGGGCCTCCGCGTCCGGAGCCTGTGCTCCGCAACGGGAGAGGCCACAGCAGTGAGAAGCCCGCGT
>NC_041218.1:27202051-27212633 GCF_002837175.3 Physeter macrocephalus
ACCCACACGACATTTTTATCAAATTTGCTCTGATAACAAATAACAATTAAATTTAAAAAAACGCACAAGAATGGCCTCCCGGGTGGCGCAGTGGTTGAGAGTCCGCCTGCCGATGCAGGGGACACGGGTTCGTGCACTGGTCCGGGAAGATCCCACATGCCTCGGAGCGTCTGGGCCCGTGAGCCATGGCCACTGGGCCTCCGCGTCCGGAGCCTGTGCTCCGCAACGGGAGAGGCCACAGCAGTGAGAAGCCCGCGTACCGCAAAAAAAAAAAAAAAAAAAAAAAAAAGAGTGACATATAATATCTCACCTATCAAATTGGCAGATGTGTTAGTCTGACAAATGTAGGCAAATGTATAGGTAAATGGGTGTCCTCCAGCTTTCCTGGCTGGAGAGGAAATTCAAAATATAACCTTTTTGAAGAGTAATTTTGCAATAGCTAGTAAGGTTGAAAATACCCATAACTCAGGACTTCCCTGGCAGTCCAGTGGTAAAGACTTTGCCTTCTAATGCGGGGGGTGTGGGTTCAATCCCTGGTCGGGGCGCTAAGATCCCACATGCCTTGGGGTCAAAAAACCATAAAACAGAAGCAATATTGTAACAATCTAGGTATAGACCCTTGAGAAATTTTTGCACTTGTGTTCAAGGAGACGTAGTCACAAATATTCATTGTAACACTGCTAAAATTTTAAAAACTAAAGCAACCAAAATGTTATCAACAGATAAATAAATCATGGTATATTTATGTGATGGAATAGATTTCTGTTATAATACTAAATGAACAGTATAATACTAAATGAAGCATAATACTAAATGAAAGGAAGCTAGTTCCATACTGGCAGGTAAAGATAATATGATTCGGTAATTATATGATAAAATTTATGTAAACTTTTAAAACTCACAAAATAGTCCATGCTTTCATGGCTGTATATATCTATGTTAAAATGTATACAGAGCATAAGTACAAAGAATAAATAAACTTCACGATGGTGTTTGCCTTAGACAAGAAGGAAGAGGAATGGATCTGACAAAATGTACATAGACGTATTGTTGAGTTTTCTTTCTTAAAAATGATCTGAAGCAAGTGCTGTAAATTGTTAACATTTATTAATTTCAGTGGTAGTATATGTAAAGTTTATCGTATTTCTCTATATACTTTCCAATTAGGAAATTATAGTATGTATTTTCTATTAAACATTTATTAATTTAGGAGTCGTTATATTACACTTACATTTATAATTACATTTATTTTTTAACAGTATGTGTTGGTATCATATAACCATTTTTAAAAGGTTACAGTAGAACTGTCCCTTTACAGATCACATTTTTAAGCCAATACAAATAATTGCCAGCTGAAATACATTTCCTCTAAATTCTACATGTTCCTGATAATTTTGCCCCATTTCTGATCTACTCATCATCTTTGATGGCTCTACACACTCATGGCAAGATCCTTATCCTTCCCCAACATTAGCAGCCTCTATATCCCTGTCTGTCTCCCTGACCATAAAGAACAACTCATCATGCCATTTATTCTTGTTTACTTTTGTTACCTTGACAAGCCTAAGAGAGAAGGCTGAGAGTCCTTGACTTGTCTCTAACACCCAGAAATCCATGCCCATACAGCTCAGTATAGCCCTTATTCTGGACCTGTCGCTCACCCCGTCCCAACCCTTGAAATCCATTCTGGCGACGAACCTCTGGAACTCAGTCAGTCATCAGCAAATTTCTTTATAACTTCTAACAATTCTTTGCAAGGTCCCTTTCATCTTTTTTCCTGAATTGAGATCTGGCCCTCCCCTAACGGTATGCATTCCTCTGGAGCCTTTTCAAATGGTGGCTGTCTCTCTGTCTCTCTCACACATTCTGCAGGGCTTTCTTGCTTTTCATTTCCACCTTTAGACAGTTACTCCATCTTCTGGAAATCCCAGCATATTTGAAGTTCACGCTTCCTACTCTATTATCCTTACCCTCCTCACTGCAGCTGTTCAGATGCCAGTGGACAATTTGCCTTCATTCCTTGGAGATTTCAGCTCTTGGACTTCTACGGTTCCAGACAATGCAAAGTAAATGTCTGGTTTAAGGCACCTGGTCTATGGTATTTTGTTATAGCAGCCTCAGCTGACTAATACAGTGGTTATGAATAACTAGTGGGGAAAGTGTTGCTGTGAAACCATAGTACAACTTGTCTCTTTTAGAGGAAAGAGCGCCAGGCAGGAAGACATGATTTGAACATTGCACTTACATCCTATTAACTAAAGACTGAGTAGTTCTGGAATAGATGAGTATAAATATGGTTGTTCATTGTACACTTTACACATTCTGTTTTATTATGAGGCTGAATAAGTGTTTGTCTTAACCTCAGGCACTAGCTGGCATGGGCCTATAAGTATAATATTACCACAGAAAGAATAGACACAGAGACAACAGTACCGGCCTTGCAGTTGTACTGCTCTGAAATGTGCATGATACCATCTATTGAAGTTATTGAAAACTTCTTGTCCCCCGGTGTCATTGATCTTGTATTTTCTGGTAACTTTCTCCTAAACTAATGGCTGATTTCCACTGAGTTTGTACTTTATAAATATCTGATGAATAAATGAACAAATGAGCAGATTACATAGAAAGGAAAAATTTACTTTCTGTAACTGATTTTTAAAACATAATACAATCTTTTAAACATTATATAATTTCTCTTTCCACACTGTAAACCATAAAATTAAAATCCCATCTATCTCATAAAGTGAAGCATTTCCTATCCCAGTAACTTTTAATGTCATCATTATAAAAACTTCCACTGGGATTTTGATGGCTTATAATATCCAATAAAATGAGACAGAACAGAAGGAAAGTCTTCTTTGTAAAATAAATACTTCATTCAACCTTTTAATGAAGAAGGAATATTAACCCCATGCTAGAGGAAGAAACTGAGGCGTCAAGAGGTGACTTGCCCCAAGTATCATGGATAGTAAACAAGAGTCTTCCGACTCAGGATCATCTGACTTACTTCATTTTCCTTTCACAACAAACTACCTCCCAGAACTTGTATCTCTTCCCTTCTCCGACATAGATACAAATATAGGTTCATGTGGCGTCTCTTTGAGAATTTTCCTCGGATAGGGAGGAGGGGAAAGTCATGCTTAAGTTTATTTTCTCCTGGAAACATCTCTGATTGACTCCACATGATCCGGTTTAGTTTCTATTTAAAATCATTCTGAGCTGAATTTGTACTCTATTACATAACCTTGTCACTTACCAATGTTTTGCTTTGTTCTATGTTTGTTGATAATTTTGAGCCCTCAGATTTTAGATCTCAAAATATAATAAAATATTTATTTCTGATTAAAAGAAAACATGTTCATTGAAGAGAATTTGAAATACAGAGAAAGACACAATCATGAAAACAAAAATCGTACATTATCCAACTACCTAGAAATAAACTATTAGCATTTCGGAGTTTTCAATTCCTTTTATTCTATAAATATATTTATATATTAATATACACTTTTGTCAAAAATTGTACTATAACATATTTTTAATTTTATATCTGTCTGCATTTGATTATGTCATCATGTTATTAAATTCATGCCACAATTTTGGTTAATTATCAATATTCATGAAGGAGATAAACCTGGTGTGTGTGTGTGTGTGTGTGTGTGTGTGTGTGTGTGTGCAGCAGTGTGCTAGAACTGGCTTGTGCCAGCTTGTGAGGACCACTTATATGCATGTCTTCCCAACTTTGCTCTCAGTGAAGTCATGTGGTAGTTTGAAAGCAACCATGGCAGGAATAGCTACCACCTTGCAGAGGGGAAATTGCTATAAGTTGCAGCTTTTTCTCTCTTAATTTCCAGAGAGCTAGCTTACCAAAACTCGACTGGGTTTGGGTGTATAAACATCAAAGGAAACTAGCATATTTTGGTGTTCTGGAAACTTTTATATGGCACATGTATTATCTGTTTCCTAATGTAGATAAACTGGACTTCTCACAGATTGCTGGTGAGAAAGTAAAGTGGTACAGCCACTCTGGAAAACAGTATAGCACTTACGAAAGTAAAAATACTTACCATATGATTCAGCAATCACACCCTTGGGCATTTTTCCCAGAGAAATGAAAACTTACATATCTGCATGGAAACCTGTACATGAATGTTAGTAGCAGCTTTATTCATAATAGTCCCAAACTGGCAGTAGCTCAAGTGTCCTTAGCAGTGAATGGTTAAACACAGTGTGGTACATCCATAGCATGGCATATCACTCAACAATAAAAAAAGAATGGACTGTTGTTGAACGTAAGAACTTGGATGGATTTCAAGGGAATTATCCTGAGTGAAAAGAGCCAATCTGAAAAGTTGACGTAATATTTGATTCTATTTATATGACATCCTTGAAATACTACTGTTGTAGACATGAACAGACTAGTGTTTCAAAATAAAGAGGTTTTTTTTTTTAAAGCAACCTTTTACATTTACAGACTTTTTTACGCATTTGCTTGCTAACTATATTAGTTTGCTCAGGCTGCCCTAACAAAATACCACAGACTGGGAGGCTTAAACAACAATTTATTTTCTCACAGTTCTGGAGGCTGGAAATCCAAGATCAAGCTGTTAGCAGGTTTGTTTTCTTCTGAGATCTCTCTCCTTGGTTTGCAGATGGCACGTTCTGTGTCCTCACATGGTCTTTCTTTGTGCATAAGCCCCCCTGGGGTCTCTCTGAGTCCAAATTTCCTTTTCTTATAAAGGACTCCAGTCAGATTGAATTAGTGTCCACTCTTAGGGCCTCATTTTAACTTAATCACCCCTGAAAGGTGACTCCCAAACAGTCACATTCTGAGGTACTGGAGGTTAGAGTTTCAACATGTGAATTTTGAGAGTACACAGTCCAGTCCATATTACTAATGAAACCATAGAATGAGCTTTTTCATTTCTTTTTTTTTTCCATTTGCTGCTTATAAGAAAATCCTTCAATTGCCTCTTTAAGAAACAGTTCAGATTCGTGCTACTTTTATTTCCTCAGAAAGACCAACAACTCAAGATTACAGATGAAAGTCTGGCCACCACTGGGGAGGTGTGTCCTTCTCTTGAGACAAGCACCCTCTTGTCAGAGAAGCTGCTATTCACCCAAGAAGTTATGGTTGTCTAGATACTTTCACCGGACTGCCGGGGAAGCCCCCCGCCCCGGTGTCTGACACTCATTCTCTCTTATCATTGTTGCAGGTTCCAGTGTGAAACCACTGATTCCTTGAGAGGTCATTTTCTTTTCCTTGTTCAACAGTATGCTTTTCTTTACACCTCATGTTGACAGAGGAATATTTTTCAATAAACAAAATCGTGGGCTTGCCTGTACTCTGCATCTCTTTTCATTACGTCTTGATCACATTCTCTTCTCAGGAATTGATGTGCACAGTTCCCAGTTCAGCTCTCCATCCTTCACCTGGAAATGCATCATTCTTTTGCCTTAAGCATTTTGTGTTAGAACTACACCTCCTACGGTGACATGGGCACCATTAGGCCCTCCTAACCTAACCTCACAATTCCTACCCACTCACTCTCTATGAATTACTCTCTCTGTATGTACATTAAAAAAGAATGATTAAGGAAAAGGCAAATGTTTATTCTGATCCCCTTACAAATCTGCACTTACAATTTTATTATTATCTCAACATTCTACATTATACAATTGTCTCCTAAAATTGTATATTTATAAGAATATCTCTAGTGAAAAGATACTTTTCGAAATATCAGATCATTTATTATGCAGCTTCCTTATTAATTCATATCCCTCTATCAGCAAACAATTTTGAGTGTTTACTATATGTCTGTCATTTTCTAGATACCAAAAGGTGCTGACTATATGAATAGAAATATCTTTTAATATCCTTTGTCCACAATGTAGCTGGCATAGCTTGTATTCAATGACATGATTTATAGTTAAAAAGGAAAATTGTTGGGACCTCCCTGGTGGCGCAGTGGTTAAGAATCTGCCTGCCAATGCAGGGGACACGGGTTCAAGCCCTGGTCCAGGACGATCCCACATGCCACAGAGCAACTAAGCCCGTGTTCCACAACTACTGAGCCTGCACTCTAGAGGCCGCGAGCCACAACTACTGAGCCCACGTGCCACAACTATGGAAGCCTGCATGCCTAGAGCCCGTGCTCTGCAACAAGAGAAGCCACCGCAATGAGAAGCCTGTACACTGCAACGAAGAGTAGACCCTGCTCGCCACAACTAGAGAAAGCCCACGCACAGCAACAAAAGACCCAACACAGCCAAAAATAAATAAAAAAATAAAATAAATTTATAAAAGAAAAACTATTGGTGTTTTTCTCTTGATATTTACTATTGATTGGTATGATCATCCCAATCTGAAATTAGACGTGTCTTTCCTACATATAAAGAAATATGAGGATTATTAGCATTGTATGAGGAATACATATATATAGAAATGGTCTGTGATCTAGAACATATAGTTCCACTCTTGCTCCAATTTGTGATTCTCTGAAATCCTGCATTCCTTGTGGTTTGTAACTATAACAATAAATTTAAGTCCAATCCAAACAATATATTCCCAGGAGACAAATGTCTTACATTGTCATCAAATGTCAGCTTGAACCCAGGGCAATAGTAGAGGCTGTGACTGGAGATTAATTAAGATATTTGTGGTCAGTATTCCATTGTTCTTTGTTTAAGAAACAATGACATACTGAGACGCAGCAGACTTTCCCCCTCTCTCTTTCTCCCATTCTCTCTCTGCTTCTTTGAACTATAGGATGAGCATTTTTTTTCTTTCATCTTTGCTTACATTATTACAAGCTGAGAATTAACTTGTGATCCTTCCAGTGTTTTTCTTCTATTTGTGAATCTATTTATCAGTGTACATTTAAAGCATAAAGATTCTAGAATGAGATGAGAATCATGTCAAAACCATTTGGCATTTAACTAGTTTATCAAATACATATCAAACACTCTTTTTAACTGCAAAAGACGTGTAAATTAGGCCAAACTGTCTGACTCTGGGAAAAGGAGGTAGGAAGAAACCCACATTTTAAAAAATAAGGGAAGCAATAAGGGATCTGTGTTTTAGAATATTCCAAGCAGTATTTTTTCATGAAAGAAAATCACACTTAGAAATTTTTTTAAAATTATGAAGTTGCCAATAAATACTTTTAGAAGGGATAATTTTAAGGACAATTAAAATTCTTCACAAAAATGCATTGTTTTGAAGGATCTTTTTCTTAAGATCGTGACTTAATGAAAACCAATATACAGTTGTCTCTTCATATCAGTGGATGCAGAAACCGCAGATACTGATGGCCATCTCATATAAGGGACTTGAGTATCCTTGGGTTTTGATATCCATGGGGATCCTGGAACCAACCCCCCTCCGATACCAAAGGAGGACCATATGGTCCTGTGGGCAAAGTGTGCCCCTAACAATTTCCTGTTTGGCACTCCCCTTTTGGAATGTATTTTTGCTCAAATAAATTCTTAAAACTTTTATTATGCCTCAGTTCATCTTTTAACAGATCTATGAACTGGTATTAACAGGCCCATTTATACATTATTAACACCTTCATGTTTAGGCTTTCCTACTTCAGTGAATCTGTAATATTTGCTTGGTGGTAAAGAGCTGGTTCTTGTTCAATAATGAAAAGATATGAAGGAAAAACAAATATGTCTCTTTTTTTTGCAGTTGATGCTATTAGGTTGAATTTAAATTAGATAACATTCTGAGAACCTTCACACTCAAATTTTTTAGAATTGAATGATGTAAAGATTATCTTCTGTTTGAATGGAAATGTTTGTGAATATGCTTCGTGCTAGTGAATATAAAATATTTTTACTACAATCAGCCCTCCATATCTGTGCGTTCTGCATTTCGATCCTGGTTGGTTTACTCCATGGATACAGAATCTGCAAACACAGAGAGCGGACTGTACTACCCCCTTTTATATCAGGGACTTGAGCATCTGCAGACTTTGGTATCCTCAGGGGTCCTGGAACCAATCCCCAGCAGATACCAAGGGATGGTGGTACTTTAAAGTTGAAAGGTTGAAAGTCACACAAACAAGCAATTTTGGAAGTATATATGAACTCCAGAAATATGAAAAGAAGAATTTTGCATTTTTAATTTCTAAGTGTTATCTTGCCATGGGGTAGCCTTCAGTCTGGGTTTTCATTTGTGTTTTACTTTTGTGCATTTATATCTGAAAGAAGTTTTGTGCTGAGGTTTTACTTAGAAGATAATTCCGATGAAAGAGTTTATTTAATGAATGATCTTGTAACCTATGAAGAATAAGTGTGAGAAGGACTTTAATTTTCAGGATGCTGGTATTGTTTTTATCTCCTCTCTCTCTCTCTCTCTCTCCTTTCAGTGTACATAGGCACGTACAGAATAAAATGGACTAACCAAAATTCTCAGATACTAGACCATTTTTGATAATTTCTCATTAAATATAACATACCCTTTAACATTTTAATTACTAAATGCCTGTCTTATAAATCCATTAACTTTTCCTTATATGTAACTAATAGTAAACAAAAGTAAAATTTCTCAAAGGAATTATTCTCCTATTCTTTTGGAACTACCTAGGCACAGAGGCATAACCATAGGCATAATACTTACTGATCACAAGGTACAACGTGATTTTTTAAAAAAACGAATCGCTCATAGTTTTATAAATTTCTTCTTTCATAAAAAGCTTAGTTCAGAAAAAAATACTATATTTTTATGTATATACCTATTTTATTTACCAACATCACAAACATGCACTATATATGGTTTAATGTCCTGTTTTGTGACAGTTTTAAGACAATCAGTTAATTGACTTTTAAATGAATTCGGAAGCCCTTTTTGATAGTGTTGGAATTCAATAATGCTAACATTATTTTTTTTGAGCTGGATTTAAATCTCTTTAAATGGAATGACAAACCCCAATAGCTTGATGAAAATAAACCTGGATGCAAGTTTTAGCCTTCTGGTGGAAATCTGCCAAAAAAGCTTTCACTAGATAACAATCACTGTAATTACAATAGCAACTGACAATGGTTTAAACATGACCCCACACACATCCTTTTAGAAATCACAGTGCTCTTAACCAATAACACGGTCAATGACAGGGTTATGGGTATGAGTATGGGAAGCCAGGATGACAAGGATGGGGAAAGCAGGTGGTCCATACAAAGAGAAGACCACCAAACCTGCTGGGATAATTTAGATAATTAATTTTGTCCTTGAATTGACAAGGTTGTTTTAAATTTGACATTTTGCCACACTTTTTTATTTTGCTTATAATTTTAGAAAGCTTTTCTATGAGTTGATATAATAGATTTGAAGTGGGAGCATTAATAGTATTTTGATAAAGTAGCCCATTCCTTTGTATTCCTTTGATTTACACTATTCCACACTAGCAATCATCTGAAGTATTTTAAAAGAAAGTTTACAATTTAAGAAGCAGATAGATGCCTTATTAACCCAATGTATAGGTATAATTATTTTTTGTACTAAATTTAACTCATATTCACTATATGCACGTACACATATATATAGTATGTGTATAGATGCGTGTACCATACAAATGTATATACACTTATGGATATGTATATATATACATACATACACACACATATATACATAGATGTATTATAGCCAAACATTTACTTTACTTGAGAACTTAAGTAAATATAGAGAGTGAATAATTGGACATAAAAAATGTAAATTAGCAGAAACACAAATTTTGGCTATGCAAAGCCCGTAATCAAAATTTCAGTAACTGTTTAAGTGTTTGTTATTTGTCTGAGGCTCCAAAATTGAATCATTGATGTTTCTGAAAATAAACACAGCTTTACTGTGGTCTAGAATAGTGCCCTGAATTGTGCTTCAGTAATCAGATAATCTCTGCTATTTCTCAAAAAATCCCTAGAGGAATATATATATTCCAAATGCTGCTGTAAAATAGGAAACTAGGGTGTAAAAGTCAAAAATGGGATCAATGCCTTCAGTTAAGCAGTCACATTACTAAAAATGTCTAGTTGATATGGTCAAGACTGCATTTTTTTTGAACTTTTGAATTTTATTTAACTTACTTTTTTTATACAGCAGGTTTTTATTAGTTATCCATTTTATACATATTAGTGTATATATGTCAATCCCAATCTCCCAATTCATCACACCACCACCCCTGCCCATGCCACTTTTCCCCCTTGGTGTCCATATATTTGTGCTCTACATCTGTGTCTCTATTTCTACCCCACAAACCAGTTCATCTGTACCATTTTTCTAGGTTCCACTTATATGCATTAATATGTGATATTTGTTTTTCTCTTTCTGACTTACTTCACTCTGTACGACAGTCTCTAGATCCAGCCACGTATCTACAAATGACCTAATTTCGTTCCTTTTTATGGCTGAGTAATATTCCATTGCATATATGTACCACATCTTCTTTATTCATTCATCTGTTGGGCATTTAGGTTGCTTCCATGACCTGGCTATTGTAAATAGTGCTGCAATGAACACTGGGGTGCATGTGTCTTTTTGAATTATGGTTTTCTCTGGGTATATGCCCAGTAGTGGGGTTGCTGG
>NC_041218.1:27213022-27214702 GCF_002837175.3 Physeter macrocephalus
CCTCTAAGAGTTGTATAGTGTCTGGCCTTACATTTAGGTTTTTAATCCATTTTGAGTTTATTTTTGTGTATGGTGTTGGGGAGTGTTCTAATTTCATTATTTTACATGTAGCTGTCCAGTTTTCCCAGCACCACTTATTGAAGAGACTATCTTTTCTCCATTGTATATCCTTGCCTCCTTTGTCGTAGGTTAGTTGACCATAGGTGCATGGGTTTATCTCTGGGCTTTCTATCCTGTTCCATTTATCTATATTTCTGTTTTTGTGCCATTACCATATTGTCTTGATTACTGTAGCTTTGTAGTATAGTCTGAAGTCAGGGAGTCTGATTCTTCCAGCTCCTTTTTTTTCCCTCAAGATTGCTTTCGATATTCGAGGTCTTTTGTGTCTCCATACAGATTTTAAGATTTTTTTGTTCTAGCTCTGTAAAAAATGTCATTGGTAATTTGATAGGGATTGCATTGAATCTGTAGATTGCTTTGGGTAGTATAGTCATTTTCACAATATTGATTCTTCAAATCCAAGAACATGGTATTTCTCTCCATATGTTAGTATCATCTTTAATTTCTTTCATCAGTGTCTTATAGTTTTCTGCATACAGATCATTCATCTCCCTAGGTAGGTTTATTCCTAGTTATTTTATTCTTTTTGTTGCAATAGTACACGGGAGTGTTTCCTTAATTTCTCTTTCAGATTTTTCGTCATTAGTGTATAGGAATGCAAGAGATTTCTGTGCACTAATTTTGTATCCTTCAACTTTACCAAATTCAATGATTACCTCTAGTAGTTTTCTGGTGGCATCTTTAGGATTCTCTATGTATAGTATCATGTTATCTGCAAACAGTGACAGTTTTACTTCTTCTTTTCCAATTTGTATTCCTTTTATTTCTTTTTCTTCTCTGATTGCTGTGGCTAGGACTTCCAAAACTATGTTGAATAATAGTGGCGAAAGTGGACATCCTTGTCTTGTTCCTAATCTTAGAGGAAATGCTTTCAGTTTTTCACCATTGAGAATGATGGTTGCTGTGGGTTGTCATATATGGCCTTTATTATGTTGAGGTAACTTCCCTCTATACCCATTTTCTGGAGAGTTTTTATCACAAATGGTGTTGAATTTTGTCAAAAGCTTTTTCTGCATCTATTTAGATGATCATCTGGTTTTTATTCTTCAATTTGTTAATACGATGTATCACATTGATTGATTTGCATATATTAAAGAATCCTTGCATCCCTGGGATAAATCCCACTTGATCGTGGTGTATGATCCTTTTAATGTGTTGTTGGATTCTGTTTGCTACTATTTTGTTGAGGATTTTTGCATCTATATTCATCAGTGATATTGGTTTGTAATTTTCTTTTTTTGTAGTATCTTTGTCTGGTTTTGGTATCAGGGTAATGGTGGTCTCATAGAATGAGTTTGGGAGTGTTCCTTCCTCTGCAATTTTTTGGAAGAGTTTGAGAAGGATGGGTGTTAGCTCTTTCCTAAGTGTTTGATAGAATTCACCTGTGAAGGCATCTGGTCTTGGACTTTTGTTTGTTGGAAGATTTTTAATCACAGTTCCAATTTCATTACTTGTGATTCGTCTGTTCATATTTTCTATTTCTTCCTGGTTCAGTCTTGGAAGGTTATACCTTTCTAAGAATTTGTCCATTTCTTCCAGGTTGTCTATTTTATTGGCATA
>NC_041218.1:27215151-27215640 GCF_002837175.3 Physeter macrocephalus
TTTATTGATCTTTGCTATCGTTTTCTTTGTTTCTATTTCATTTATTTCTGCTCTGATCTTTATGATTTCTTTCCTTCTACTAACTTTGGATTTTGTTTGTGCTTGTTTCTCTAGTTCCTTTAGGTGTAAGGTTAGATTGTTTATTAGAGATTTTTCTGTTTCTTGAGGTAGGCTTGTATTGCTATAAACTTCCCTCTTAGAACTGCTTTTGCTGCATCCCATAGGTTTTGGATGGTCATGTTTTCGTTGCAGTTTGTCTCTAGGTATTTTTTGATTTCCTCTTTGATTTCTTCAGTGATCTCTTGGTTTAATAACGCATTGTTTAGCCTCCATGGGTTTGTGTATTTTACATTTTTTTCCCTGTAATTCATTTCTAATCTCATAGTGTTGTGGTCAGAAAAGATGCTTGATATGATTTCAATTTTCTTAAACATACTGAGGCTTGATTTGTGACCCAAGATGTGATCTATCCTGGAGAATGTTCCATGC
>NC_041218.1:27216498-27240651 GCF_002837175.3 Physeter macrocephalus
TTCAATAATTTTTCTTTGTGTTTAATTTTTGTCAATTTGATTACCATGTGTCTCATCATGTTTCTCCTTGGGTTTATCCTGCCCGGGACTCTCTGTGCTTCCTGGACTTGTGTGGCTATTTCCTTTCCCATGTTAGGGAAGTTTTTGACTATAATCTCTTCAAATATTTTCTCGGGTCCTTTCTGTCTCTCTTCTCCTTCTGGGACCCCTATAATGCGAATATTGTTGCCTTTAATGTTGTCCCAGAGGTCTCTTAGGCTGTCGTCTTCACTTTTTTTTCATTCTTTTTTCTTTATTCTGTTGTGTAGCAGTGAATTCCACCATTCTATCTTCCAGGTCACTTATCTGTTCTTCCTCCTCAGTTATTCTGCTATTGATTCATTCTAGTGTATTTTTCATTTCAGTTATTGTATTGTTCATCTCTGTGTGTTTGTTCTTTAATTCTTCTAGGTGTCTCCTCTTTAATTCTTCTAGTGTTTCTTCTTTAATACTTCTAGGTCCTTTTTAAACATTTCTTGCATCTTCTCCATCTTTGCCTCCATCCTTTTTCTGAGGTCCTGGATCATCTTCACTATCATTATTCTGAATCCTTTTTCTGGAAGGTTGCCTATCTCCACTTCATTTAGTTGTTTTTCTGGGGTTTTATCTTGTTCCTTCATCTGGTACATAGCCCTCTGCCTTTCATCTTGTCTATCTTTTTGTGAATGTGGTTTTTGTTCCGCAGGCTGCAGGATTGTAGTTCTTCTTGCTTCTGCTGTCTGCCCTCTGATGGATGAGACTATGTAAGAGGCTTGTGCAAGTTTTCTGATGGGAGGGACTGGTGGTGGGTAGAGCTGGCTGTTGCTCTGGTGGGCAGAGATCAGTAAAACTTTAATCCGCTTGTCTGCTGATGGATGGTGCTGGGTTCCCTCCCTGTTGGTTGTTTGCCCTGAGGCGACCCAACACTGGAGCCTACCTGGCTCTTTGGTGGTGCTAATGGCAGACTCTGGGACGGCTCACGCCAAGGAGTACTTCTCAGAACTTCTGCTGCCAGTGGCCTTGTCCCCATGGTGAGCCACAGCCACCCCCTGCCTCTGCAGGAGACCCTCCAACACTAGCAGGTAGGTGTGGTTCGGTCTCCTATGGGGTCACTGCTCCTTCCCCTGGGTCCCGATGCACACATTACTTTGTGTGTGCCCCCCACGAGTGATGTCTCTGTTTCTCCCAGTCCTGTCAAAGTCCTGCAATCAAATCTTGCTAGCCTTCAGAGTCTGATTCTCTAGGAATTCCTCCTCCCATTGCCGGACCCCCAGGTTGGGAAGCCTGATATGGGGCTCAGAATCTTCACTCCAGTCAGTGGGCTTCTGTGGTATAAGTGTTCTCCAGTTTGTGAGTCACCCACCCAGCAGTTATGGGATTTGATTTTATTGTGATTGCTCCCCTCCTACCGTCTCATTGTGCGTTCTCCTTTGTCTTTGGATGTGGGGTACATTTTTTGGTGAGTTCCAGTATATTCCCATCAATGATTGCTTAGCAGTTAGTTGTGATTCTGGTGCTCTCACAAGAGGGAGTGAGTGCATGTCCTTCTACTCTGCCATCTTGAACCATTCTCCAAGACTGCTTTTTTGATGCCTGGCTAAAATAAATGAACAATATCAATGTACAGGAGAAATCAACATTTTTAAAAGATATAATTGAATTCCACCAACTTTTTAGATTTTTAGTAATTAAAGCATTGTTTCATTCCACATCTTGTCACCTCATTAACTGTTTTCTACATTTATGTCTTTTCACGTTCCATGAGCTTGCTTCAAATACAATCCTATCTTTTCTAACATTGTATACTTACCAGTTTAGTTTTAGAATCTCCTACACAAAAAGGCCTCTCCAATTAATTTTACTCCATTCTGATTACTCACTTCATTTAGCACTTACATTCCATATTGTTTTACATATAATAATATTTTTTACTTGCTCTTAAAATTACAGAATCTTTTAGATTATCAAAGAATTGTTCTATTATTTTACATAATTTAAAACTCATATAATTATAATGATTTAGTATTATAAACTAAAGGTACCACATTTACCAGCAAAATAATTTTTCTTTCCCTTACAAATGTTAGAACAAATTCCATTATAAAAGTTACAAAATTTTGATGATGTTCAGCTTTTTGAGAATTTAAGGGTAATCATTTTTAATGTAGAAGTCTTTTCCAACTTCAAAACAAAGAACCAAATCTGAAAACTGAGTTTAAACATAATAAAAGTCAGAGCACAAACAGTTCATATGGTTAATTTTTTTCTTGGAACATTTCAAACTGCTCTGCATTAGTATTGATATGTTTGCATACACTGGCATGTAGAGGCAAAGTTAGAGCTTACCATAGTCTTTCCTGGGTGTAATAAACTTCTCAGGCTAATCTTAGTTTAACAGAGTTTCTCAACAAAGGCAGTACCGCCCCCCAAGGGGGTATTTTGGAAATTTGTGGGTATTATTTTGTTGTTACCATGATTGGGGTGGTATCACTTACAATTAATGGAATGGTGCTAAAATTGCTAGGTATCCTGCAGTGAATGGTACAGTCCAAAAAAAAAAGTTCTTTATCACACACCAACTCACAGACCTGGAATAGCCTATTGAACTTTAATGTAGATGAAAAATCTGCTCTTGATTGTGTCCACCTAGAACTTATCTCCACTTTGCATATAAATATAAAGAGTTTCTACAAAAATTTTAATTAACAGTAAATTTTATAGGAATGGGAAATACCATTTAACTTGAAGGAAGATTGTATCCTATTTTGTTTGGAAGTTTACCATCCATTGTTCAATATTTTAGAAAAATCACATCACCAACCACGCTACTACTCTACTTATGAGTTGCAATAAAACACATCTGTGTCAGTCTGCCTTTGCAGCCATCACATTCTGATGATTCCACCCATCACTGTAAGCTTCTAACCCTACATCGTGTCCTCTAGTGTTGCCATGCCTGAACACCAACAGCACACGTATATTATATTGCAAATAATCACCCTTATTTTTTTTCTGTATATTACCCCAGTATGATTGTTTTAAATTATGCATGCACATAGGTTATATTGCCTATAAATTTCATTTCAGGAGAGTAAAGCAAGCACTACAAAATGTTTGTTACAGAAGAAGGACATTGGATCTGATAAGGTTGAAAACCACTACACAAGATGGGAGTGGCAGGGTCGAGCTTCCCTTGGAGCGTATAAGGTCAGTGTTTTGTCTGCTCAAGTATTCCTTTTCTAATAATGGGAAAATCTGGGAAGTCTGGGTTTCATGTGGTGGCTAAAGTGAATAGGAAAATAAGACATGATATAGTTAATCCTATATGGTGGTATAGATAGTATGGTGGTGGTATCGATGGGGGACATGGATATAAGTATAAATTAGAGACTTATGGGGTTGGTCTTTTAGTGAGTTTGCAATGGTGAGCCTGGTAGTATTGAGAGAAGACAGGGTGTATTGATAGAAATACAACACGTTCTCCGGGTTTCCTATGCAGACCTTTTGAGGGCAGTAAGGAATAGAGTGAAAGGGCCATAAAACTGATATCTGATGTCTCTTCTGTCATTTTGTTGATGCTTTACATTTTCTATGATTTCCTATTACTGTCTGTTTATTGCTGTCTGTGTATTTTCCATCTAGCTGGCTGAATAATTATGCTATTATCTTTACCAGCAATAGCTCAATGCAAAATCTTTTTCTAGTTACTTTATCCACATTTTAAGATCTGCATTTTGGTGTTACATGACTGGAACAAGCCTTCAAAAACCTTTTAAAAGACCATGAGGTAGTGTACTTTCACAGCTCTCATACCAGAGATTATCTGTTTGTTTTACTTATGAAAGACAACTTGGGCACAAATAAATTAAGACACAAACCTTGAAGATGTATATAGATGCATCTCCATTGACTTAAGAAAAGTATTTTGGGAAAAGAGAAGAGTATGGGTATTGTCTCAGTTAGTGATTGATTCTAAATTTTTTTTACCTTAAACATTTTTTTAATTCTTTTTTTAAAAATTAATTAATTTATTTTATTTATTTTTAAATTTTTGGCTGCATTGGGTCTTCACTGCTGCACACAGCCTTCCTCTAGTTGCAGCAAGCGGGGGCTACTCTTCGTTGCAGTGCACGGGCTTATCACTGAAGTGGCTTCTCTTGTTGTAGAGCATGGGCTCTAGGCATGTGGGCTTCAGTAGTTTCAGCTCTTGGGCTCAGCAGTTGTGGCATGCGGGCTCTAGAGCGTAGGCTCAGTAGTTGTGGTGCACAGGCTCAGTTGCTCCATGGCACGTGGGATCGTCCTGCACCAGGGATCGAACCTGTGTCCCCTGCATTGGCAGGTGGATTCTTAACCACTGCACCATCAGGGAAGTCCCTACCTTAAACAGTTTTGATCAGATGTGCCAGGATGCTTTTTGGTGAAATTGTCTAGAATGTGCTTGGGCTTTTTGATATTCAACTTTTTTAACTTCAGAAAAATGTGTTTGAGTTATATTTTCCTATTCCTTTCCTATTGCTCAAAATGTCTTCTTTACACATACCAATAATGCTTAAGTTGCACTTTCATTTTCTGTTTTTCTCATCTATTATGTTTTCTCTCATTAATTTTATCTTTTCCCTCTGCATTCTAGGAGAGCCCTTTAGATCTTATTCTTTTACTGTACTTTGTCAGTTCTAACCTATAGGCCTCTGATATAGGCTTTAAAATTCTGCTATTGTGGGTTTATTTACCTTGTCATTCTTCTTTATAACTCATTTTCTTATCCATTTAGCTCAGCCTTCCCTTTGGGAATTTTTACTCTTGTTTAATAAAAAGTTCCTTGGTTCTTAACTGATGAGAATCAACACATTTTCTAAGTGTTATTTTGAATTTTGGAATAATTATTTCCTGGGAATTGCTCTTTCTCTAATGTTTGATTTTGTTTTCATTTCCTTATTTGGGGGCATTTTCCTTTGCCCTTTTTATTTCTCTATTGTGTCTTTTAATTTTCCTCACATCCACTGGATTCAATGTAGTGCTGTTAGGATTCCTGTCTTAGGTAAACAAATGCATAGATGTAAGCAGTTTCAATTCCCAGTGTCTACAAAGCTCTCATTTACTACTTGAGACCATTTGCTATACAGGTGTCCCAGTGCCATGATACCATGACAGCGCAATACATGAAAATCGCATCCTCAGTATGTACCACTTACAGAGCAGCCTCTTGGACGGCAGTGTGCCACTTCAGTTACCACATGCTTCCGGCCCAGCTGTTTTCTGGAAAGAGAAAGAGTGATGTACGAATGATGACCAGCCCTCTAACTGCCCACAGAAACCTCCATCGGGCAATAGAAGAAAGGCTGCCAAGTTTCCTGTTTAGAACAGTCCCTTTTCTTATTTAAGAGCCAGACACTGGCAAAGGGATGTTGAAGAGTGCATTTACATGGCCAAGTTTTCTCTGTTCTGGATATAAAGTATGGACGGAAGAGTGCATGGATTTTCATTCCTATTCAATCAAGTTGTAACTAGTTAAAAAAAAAATCCTACCAAGTTCTGACAATAACTTCAATGTCATTCTTAATTTTCAGTATAGTGAATTTGAATTTTCTATTTTTTGTAGGAAAGATGTACTTTTGGAGGCAAAGAGAAGAGGATATTGTAGTATAACATGCCAGAGATCGTGAGGGCCTGGGTGTGGGCCATAGCTGCACACATTTCATCATTGAAGATAGGAGGTAAAATTTAGATTTTCACATGCAAACTTCGAGGCCTATGAGAAAGCAGGAACAGATATTTATTAGGCAGTTTGATCTGCAGGACTGCACCAGAACCAGAAGAGATGCTGACATTGGAGTTATAGAGTTAGAAGTCTTATTATGTATGTGACAATTGAAACTATGGCCCTAAGGACAGAAGCCTGGGATATACAATCTTTAACTCATCAAGAAGCATTTGGGAAAAGAAGCAAGAATAAGTAGAAAAGGGAACTTTGAAAAGAACATAGTTTCAACAGAGTCAAAAGCTGAAGAGAGGTTAAGCTGGATGAGCCCAAGAGGTTTGACCTTTTAAATTTTCAGTAATGTTTTAGAGATGAGTGTAAGAAGAGTCATCGACGTGGAATCCTGTAATGCAGTGAATTGATGAGAGGATGAAAAGTGAGGTCATGACTGTTAAATGGACTTGCAAGAAATCTGTCTTTGAAGGAGGGGGCTAATGAGATAGAAGTGTACAGAGAAGGGATGGTCGAGAGGCTTTTTTAGAAACAGAAAAAACAGCACAGAAAGGCTCAATCTACAGTTGAACTCATTCAAAAAGTTGAACAGTGGAAGGACTAAATGTACTGTTCTTGAAGTCTATTGTTCCTGGCAGAGGAAAGGGAGCCTTAGGAAGAAATGTTTTGTTGTACGGAGTCTGCAATGTTTCTGTTATTAGCAATTTACGTTAAGAAATGCATAGCAATGGAATGATATACTTGGCAACATAAGCTAGACTGCCTACATGTGAATACTGGCTCTGCCTCATATCAGCTGTGTGACCTTGGGGAAGTTACTTAACCTATCTTAACCTCTCCATGCTGCAATTCCTCATCTGTAGAGTGAGGAAAATAATCATATTTAACTCATAGGTTTGTTAGGTAGATTAAACAAATTAATACTAGAACTGTGGAACAAAGTAAAAGTTACACACATGTGCATGTTAAATAAACAAAAATCAAATATCAATCACAACTATTACTTGACCTATAGGGCTGGCTTAATGTTAGTTGGCTTTAATTAATGGAGTTTAAGATCTTCTCACAGATGATTATTTACTTGGATGATCTATAACCCAAGGGTATAGCCACTGGGGGTACCGGACCAGAAAGAGAGCTATTACCAGAGACAAATTTTTTATCTGAAAGATTTACCTGTATGAGAGAACGAACATCTGCTCTTCTTATCTTCCTATAAATTGCCCTCCTCCCCTTTGAAGCTCCAGGACCCTATCCCATTCCTCAGCTCAGGATGGCATAGAAGTCGCAATTGCCCTACTTGCTCTTGAGTTTCATATCCTTGGGGATCCTGCACATAGAAAATTAAATTTGTTTTTCTCCTGCTAATCTGTTTTACATTATTTAATTATTAGACCAGCCAAAGAACCTAGAAGGGAAGAAGGAAAAACTTTCTGCCCTTACAGGGTGTCATTGCTTTGAGGCCCTATCAGTGGATCAAATTAGGAAAAACAAATATACACACACCTATTTTTTTCTGTATTTACTTGTATATATTGAAAATCATATATTTCCCCAACACCTTCAATTCCAGTACACTACAACACACCTGTTCTACTTTCCATCTTTCCAAATTTATAACTTCTCCTCTGGCAGTGAGAAACCTAGCTCCCACTGTTCTGAATATATTTACCCATGTAATCAATATTCCCTAGGTAACCAATCTCTCGACCCCATGAGGCCACTGTCCCAAATGACTGCTTTCCCACTTGGGCTTCAACCTCTGGCCGCCTTCCTTTGCTCAGGGTCTAAACTCTGACAGGAGGACCACCCACCGCTCTGCCTGGCAACCATGGCCTCATCCTCTGGCTTTTAAACTAAATTATTCAGAAAGGAAAAAGGAAGAAGGGGGGGAAATGAAAGAAAGAGAGCAGACAAGCAAGCAGGAAGCACAGTCAATATATTTTCAATGTGGCCTCAAGTTCAAAAATTAAAATGTCAAGGTTGTATTTAAGAAATTATGTTACTAAGACTAAAACAGAATCACTCTTACTAGATTAAACAGTCAAAATGCTGGCACATACAAAATCTCAAAAGGGCATTACTTAATAATAAGCATTTGATCTTAGATACAGAATCTACTACTATGTAATTCATAATGATAAATATTTGTAGTGACACTTTACACTTGTTATGTTTGGCATTTTTCTAAAGTGAGAGAATCAAATATCTGGATAATCAACCACCGTGAAGTCAGTTAAAATACATACTTATAGTAAGTGAACAAGAATATTTGCAAGAAAACTATTTCTAACCTTCTCTTAGTTTCCTATTTTTAAATCATCCTGGGACCTTGCCATAAATTTCTTTGATTGACCTTACCTTGCTCTGAACTCACTGTAAATAAATTATTGAGCTATTCCATCTTTGTAAAGTACCAAAGAGCTCTTGGGTGAGATGCATTTTTAAAATTTCAAAAAAAAAAGATCAATTTCTTTTCATGACAGATTACTAATAGCTTCCACGCATCCTTTTAGGTGTATACATCTCTAGCATCACAGGAAGTGAGAGGAAAATTGACAGAATGGTGCCAGGTCAATGGATATTTTTGTGCCCAACTTGAATTAGCAATTTCAAAAACTGCATTTCCTTCTATCCTATGCATGCTACACATATATAGTAGCAACACACAGCCTCCCAGGAGACAACTCCACAGATTTTTTAGAAAATCAGCCTAGAAAGTGCATCCTAAAGTTAATAAGACTGATCTCGACTGATCTTCTTTATTTATTTATTTACTTAAGCTTTTTATTCCTTAGTATTCTAAAGCCAAGAATTCTTTGTTTATGACATTATTATTGGCCAACGTTATAGTAGCAAGTTTCTGAGAGCTCAGGAACTTAATACTGTTGAAATAAATGCATTATTAACCTATAGATATCAATCAAGTGCCTCATCAGATTTAAATACAATTTTAGCCTATTTTCTCTCAAAACGTTTTAAAACAATATTTGAAGAAGACTGTCAATATTTTTTTCCTTATGTGATCACAGCACTAACCTTACCTTAAAATATGTGAAAACTTAAATGCATGTATTCTAAACTCTGACTACCAGGCTTGCTTATCTGCTTCCAGCTCTTCTACAACTTCACTCAGGAAGCTTTGATTTTTGACTACACAGACCTCAAATCTCTTGATCCTTCCCCTAGTCAGTATGATTCTGGCCTTACATCCTTCCCTACCGTCTAGACTCCATGATTGACTGTGTCAAATAAGACTCCCTGTTTCCCTCAGACACTTAGCCTACCTACCCCCAACATGAGGGAAAAAAATCTCCATTCCCTTTCCCTAGTTGGCTTAAGTGCTGCAGAAGAAGTCACACAGTCTTCAGATTGGTACAAATACCAGTGCATGTTTTCCAACTTTGTTTGGTCTTTCAAAATCTGTCTTTCATTATTTTACATTATTTCTATTATACCATCTCCTATTCTCCTAAAATATTCCAAATCATTGAGGCTGCCCTTATCAACATTAGGAAATTATTTCACCGAGCAAACAGGAACCAGTAGAAAATGCCCTCAGCTTCAGATGGACGTTGATCATATCCTGTGTTCTTTTTTTGCTTTCACTCTCAGGAGATCAGTGGAAGGCCCTCCATTCACAACTCCTGCCCTGACTGGTTCTTGTCCCCTCCTGTACTGTGCTCTGGTTTCCACCACAACATTACTACTTGTTGGCTTTTCCCCTCAGACTACAGAAATATTTAAATCTCTTTTCTCATAAAAACGGACAAGCAAACAAAACTAACATAAAGTTCTGTGATTAAATCACCCTGCCTAAACATTGCCTTCTTGTTTCTTTTCTTTTTTTTTTTTCCTCCTAAGCTTCTTAAAAGAAAACTCTATGCCTTCTTTTCACTCCATTTCCATCTGATGGCCTCCCTTCATTTACTCCACCAAAGCTACCTGGCAAAAATATCATCAGTGTCCTGCTAATTTCCTAATCCAGTGGAAAAGTCTCAGCTTTCATCTTTCTAGACTTCTTTGAGGATTTCAAGGTTTTGTGCTAGTGTCTCCCATGTTTTTAACTCTTTTTGTCATCTAGCATTACACTATTCTCTCCTGTAACTTCTCTTCCTACCCTTCTGACTATTAATTTTCAAATTCCTTAACTAGAGTCTCTAGTTAAGGAATTTGAAAATGAACACCCCTTCTATGCTGCTGTGTCCATTTACCTTAAATAAGTGGCTTTAATTTGTGTTCAGCAGATTACTAGAGGTTAAATGCACAAGAGATGCATCAGGGTGGTATTTACATATGGTGTTTACATGTAAGATTACTTTTAAAGAACACATTAAGCTTTTCATTATATATTATGCATTTTTCTGAATGTGTTACCATGCAATCTAAAAAAGCAGAAAGAGCATAACATACAAAATCCAGCATAGTAATTACCTCAGATGGCAAGACAGAGTAATATCATAGAAGAAAAATATTGATAGATGCAAATTTAGCAAAGAAACAACATTTTAGAAAAATATGTAATTACTTAGGAAGAGTTAAAAATACATTTTAGGTAAAAAAGAAAATCAAAAAGCAGTGTGCACAGGTGAATTCCATTTTCATAACTGTATACATAATTATTCATCAAAATGTTAAAAATTATTTTCTCTAATGTAAAGGAATATTGGCATCGTATTTTCTAAATTTTGTTCACATGTTTTAAAAATTTTTTTGTAAGAAATATTACTTGATAATAAGGACAAAATTTTTTTTTTCTTAAATCCCACAAAATGTATCATGATCAGAAAGGTCATTAATGTTGATGTAAAAGTAGCTATGTTGAAAAGCATATGAGTTTCATTTTTAAGATTACCTCCCCAAATTCTCTTAAATGAGCCATGAAGATATTATATAAAATAGTACACCCTACTGAGAAATTCTCCAGGTTAAAAACAAAATCAACAATTATTCATCAATGTGGCAAAGAAAAAGTGTTCTGATTTTTACTTCAGAAATAAAATTGGATAAAGAAAGCAGTTACAAAGTTATCTAAACAGAATATTTCCATCTTGCCATTCATGCTCCTTCTAAAGCAAAAATGAATCAGTTATTTCTTTCTCTGCTCTAAAATTCATATCAGACAAAGGGAGGGCTACTGGATAGTAAGATTGGGAAAGCTCAATCAAATCTCTGTATTTTCTCTAAGAAAACTGCTTCATTACCTTCTTTATTTTCCTCTTTTCTATGTCAAACATAATCAGACAAACCAATGGCAATTTTTCATTTTTCATTTGTAGCCATGTGGTATTAAAAAAGTGATATATTTGGAGTTGTTCTGCAACAGTGAAGTCTTGGGCAAATAAAATATTTTACTGAGCCTGTTTCCTCATCTATAATATGACTATAATGATTGCTACCTCATAGGATTGCTTAAAGGCTAAAGTAAAATATAGTGGGAGAAAAAGAAAGCCATTTAAAAATGATTAAAAATGCTGGAGGGCTTCCCTGGTGGCACAGTGGTTGAGAGCCCATCTGCCGATGCAGGGGACACGGGTTCGTGCCCCGGTCCGGGAAGATCCCACATGCCGCGGAGCGGCTGGGCCCGTGAGCCATGGCCGCTGAGCCTGCCATGGCCACTGAGCCTGCGTGTCCGGAGCCTGTGCTCCGCAACTGGAGAGGCCACAACAGTGAGAGGCCCACGTACCGCAAAAAAAAAAAAAAAAAAAAAAAAAAAAGCTGGAATTTGTTTGCTCTAATTATTCAAGTCCTGACAGTCTTGGATTCAATAAAATAATTACTTCTGAATCAAAAAATGAATTATATGCGTATTGAGAGCTCCGAACAGAATCATTTGTAGCCCACATCCCACCAGCTTTTTCTCCAGGCTTTAGGGGAAATGGGAAAGTTGATGGCAGCCAGAGAAAGTTAGCAAACAAAAATAAACTTAGATGAAACATAGAGGCAGACTTTGAACTCTTTGCATCTGCTCTGATCTGGTGGAATCAGGAAGATCTTTGTATAAAAACTGTAGTTGTTTTAATCCTCACTGTTTACAGGTAAAGAAACCATGGCCTAGGAGACAAAGTGACCAGCCTAAAGTTACATTCTTGGCAAGTGATTGATTTTCTGTCCCCTAAACTCAGAACCTGAGAGGTCAAAGACCAACCCTCATTAGCAGAATAGCAAAAGAAAAATAGGTGGAAATGTCAGATGGCACAGCTACGTAACTACTGAGTCAAAAATTTCTCATCTATATGCAGGAATAGTAATCATATCTTAAGGAGTTATTGATAATTAAATAAAATTAAGTAAAAGGACTTGGGGCCTGGTTTACAGAAGTTGCTTGATGAATATTCCCTACTTTAATTACACAGGCAATTGGTGCTAGGGCTACAAATATAATATCTAATTCATCCTGGCAAAAACAAGCTTTATCTAGATGGACTCAAGAAGGAATAATAATATCCTGATTTTTGCTCACTGAGCATCAAAATCTTCAAATAACAATCAGAAAAGATCTATTTAAATGTGGCATCCTTATAACCCTTCTGGGTTCTTTATCTCAGAATCTGATGAAAAGGAATAAATGATTTATGGAAATAAGTGAACCTACAATCTGGAATTTTTAAAAAAATCTGTTAACAGACCCAAACAAAAGTAAGATATGCTGTTCTGAGCATTTTGGTATCAACTTTAGCTGTTTTTTCCCTAAGGAGCAGGTGATATTTTTAGTCAATGTATTTCACTAATGCATTTTACAAATATTTATTGAAAACTACTTTGTGCCAGATAGTATTCAAAGCTCTTAGGACCCACCAGTAGATAAACAGGTAAGGATCTCTGCCATTGTGGAGCTTGAGTATTCCACATTAGAGCAGTATATTAGAATATGGGAAGTGCTATGGGGAAAAGAAAATATAGAGCAAGGTAGGAGGATTGAGAGTGCCAGAAATGGGGTCCAGATTCCAATTTCCACTAGAATGGTCATAAGGTGAGCGAAGGCTTGAAGGAGATGAAGGAGATAGCTTTGCAGATTAGCTAAGGGAAAGCATTCCAGGCAGCGTAAAAGCCCTAAAATAGGAGCATGACTGTTATACATAAAACATATGTGGGCCAATGCATAAAAAAAAGAGAGAGAGAGTGACAGAGATAAGGGCAGAGGAGGAAAGTGATTCTAGAGCGTGAAGGGCCTTGTAGGCCAAAAAAGAACTTTAACTTTTACCCATGAGTGAAATGGGCAGAGGAGTGACATGATTTGGGGTTTTTTGAGACTCACCCTGATTGCTGTGTTGAAAATAGGCTATGGAGGGTATGTGGCCAAATCCAGAAGCAGAAAAGCCAGTTCCTAGATCAGGGGAGTAGCAGTAAAAATAGTGAAAATTGGTTGAATTCTGCATATAATCTGAAGGAACCAGCAAAAAAAATTGCACAGATTGAGTATGGAGTATGAAAGAAAGGGAGAAGTCAAGGAGGACCACAGTGTTGCTGGCCTGAGAAAGTAGAAAGATGAATTTGCCATCAACTGGGATGAGGAAGGTTGAAAGTGGAGTGGGCTTGAAAGAAAGGTCAAAAACTGGGATTGGGATGTGTTGAGTTTTAGATGTTTATTTGAAATTTAAGTAGAGCTAGTGAACAGACAGTTGTGTATTAAAGTTGACTTGGTGGGAGACTGGGATTGACATATATACACTAATATGTATAAAATAGATAACTAATAAGAACCTGCTGTATAAAATAAATAAATAACTAAATAGAATTTTTTTTAAAAAGAAAAAAAAAGAAAGTTGATTTGGGAAATATGTCTGGGCTCAGGAGATACATTTTGAAGGTGGTGTGATTGAAGAGATATTTGGAAGCATAAGACTGAATTAAATAATAAATAGAATAAGTGTAGATTGAATGAAGAGAACTGTAGACAGAACTCTGAAACACTTCAACATAGTCAGGAAGAAAGGGAGGAACCAGTGAGATAGCAGGAAATGTAATGTCGTGTAAGCTATAAAGAGAGCAAGCATTTGCCCCAGTTTGCCCACAACACTGCTAGCTTGTGACTATTGTCCCAATCTAATTATTAATAGTGTCAACATATTATTCTCAAATGTATCTCAGTTTAGATGATAAATTATAGTATTCAGTTATGGCAAATGCTACTCATAGGTCAAATAACAAGAGGAATGAACATTGACAATTGGATTTAGAAACATGCAGGTTATTCTTGATAATGCTACTTTCAGTAGAGTATGGACCTATGATCTAAATGTTTGTGTTCCCCCAAAACTCATACATTGGAATCCTAATCCCCAGGGTGATAGTATTAGGAGGTGTGCCTTTGGGGGGTGATTAGGTCACAACAGCAGAGCCTTCATGAATGGGATTAGTGACCTCATAAGAAAGAACTCCCTAATGTTCCTTAAGTCGTTCAGTTCTCTCAGACACCACTCTAAATCAGCCACACCTCGTCTCTCACTTGAGTTACTGAAATGGGTTCCTAATTGGTCTTCCTGCTTCTTTCCTGCCCTCTTCTCCAAATGATTCTTCAGCACACAGCATCTAGAGTGATCTTTAAAAGGCACAAATTGGGGCTTCCCTGGTGGTGCAGTGGTTGAGAGTCCGCCTGCCGATGCAGGGGACACGGGTTCGTGCCCCGGTCTGGGAAGATCCCACATGCCGCGGAGCGGCTGGGCCCGTGAGCCATGGCCAATGAGCCTGTGCTTCCGGACCCTGTGCTCCACAACGGGAGAGGCCAAAACAGTGAGAGGCCCGCGTACCACAAAAAAAAGGAAAAAGAAAACTAGTAGAGGGGAAAAATAAAATAAAAATAATCAGTTTGAAAGGAAAAAAAAGAGACAAATATATGAAACAATAGAAAACAAAATGGCAAATTTAGACCGAAATAAATTAGTAATTATTTTAAATCTACACATTCTCAATGTAAACTAATACGTAGAAGACTGTATTAGTCTGCTCGGGTGCTGTAGCAAAGTACCACAGGCTTGGTGGTTTAAACAACAGAAATTTATTCCTCACAGTTCTGGAGTCTAGGTGTCCAAGATCAAGGTGTTGGCAAGGTTGGTATCTTCTGAGGTCTTTCTCCTTGGCTTGTAGATAGTCACCTCTTCCCTGTGTCTTCATATGGTCTTCTCTCTGTACTTATCTTTGTCCAAATTTTCTCTTCTTACAAGGATACCAGACATATTGGATTAGGGCCCACCCCAATGACCTCATCTTAACTTAATTACCTCTTTTAAAGACTCTATCCCCAAATAGTCACATTCTGAGGTACTGGGGTAACATATAAATTTGAGGGTGAGGACGGGACGCAATTTAGCCCATAATGAAAGCAAAGATAAAACAATGACTAAATGCTCCTTACAAAAGCAGCACCTTAAAACAAGGATATAAAAAGATCAAAAATGATACACCATGCAAATGCTAACCACAAAACAAAAACAAAAAATGCCGTCTTAGTTATACTAACATCATACAAAGACTTCAAAGCAAGAATCATTATTACAAACAAATTTAAATGTTTCATAATGATGAAGTCATCAGTCCACCAGAAAATTAAAACATAGTTCCAACTGTATTAAAATTTAAAAGCAGTAACAGGAGAAATAGACAAAAAGGAAAATGATAACACACTTGTCTCACTAACTAAGAGAATAAGCAGACCAAAAAAGTCAATAAGAATATAGATTTATACTGTAATCAAAATTTTGACCTAATTGACTATATTGAATCTTATGCCCAAAGACTACACACTACAAAATCTTAAATATGGTACAGATGAACCGGTTTGCAAGGCAGAAATAGAGACACAGATGTAGAGAACAAACGTATCGACACCAAGGGAGGAAGCGGGTGGTGAGATGAATTGGGAGATTGGAACTGACACTAACACTAATATGTATAAAATAGATAACTAATGAGAACCTGCTGTATAGCACAGGGAACTCCACTTCACTATACAGTAGAAACTAACACAACACTGTAAAACAACTATACCCCAATAAAAATAAATAAATAAATAAAAGAAACTATAGAAGAAAACTGATCACTTGCTAAGAAAAGAGCAAGTATCAATAAATTTGCAAGAATGAAATCAAAATGGCATGTTTTCTGACCATGATGGAATTAAGCTCAAAACCAATACAACATATCTAGAAAGTAGCCAGTAGTTTAGAATTTAAAATACACATCTAAATACCCACAAATGAAAAAATAAATCACAGATGGAAATAGGGAAATTTTAAAGTTGAATCCAAAAAATTTTTTTTCTGTTCTGGTTTCTTTTCCTAGACTTGTCACATATCCACTGATTGCTGTGTCCTCTTTGCCTGCATTAGGATCTTCATTTCTTTGATTATATGTTCTTGTTACTGAGTTTCAGATTTTGCTTTCATAAATACAGCTACTTAATAAACATTTGTTTATTATGTAGATGTGTCAAGTGGTGTGCTAGAAGCTGGAGGAGCTATTGCAAATAAGACATAACCTATGCCTCAAGATGCTCCAATTCTAGTTGAAGTAAAAGCATATGAAAGATGGAGTAAAAGAATATGAAAGAAGAAAGAAAGGTATATGTAATAAGCTGCTAGATGATGTAGGAAATGAGCTCTAGGAAGACAGGGAAGATTCAGGAGGTGATGCCTGACATGAGTCCTAAAGAACAAATTGGAACAGTAGAAGGATGGAAAACAGAACTTCCAGACAAATGAAATAATGTGTTTAAAGTCCAGGGGGTAAGGGCAGATCTAAGGTCTGGAGACGCATGTCTTATATGTAAAGTTTACTTTAAACATATCTTACAAAAGCTTTCCTCCTCTCTTATATGCTTATTAAATGTTGAATTTTGATTTATTTTTGAGCTGTAGCTGGGAAGACCTCTGGTCCTTATAACTAGCTAGTTCGCTCCCTCAAGCCTGTGTTCTCTATGACATCTGTGTTTTGTGTGTGTGTGTGTGTGTGCATATGGTGAAGAAGGAAACAGATTTACATTTTCCTTTTTTTGCAGAAAAAAGTCATTTTCCTTTTGGTGTCTAAATTGAAAATATTACATAATGGCATCTCCTATTTAAGTACAGTAAAAATACCCTTTCTTCATCCTCAATCCCCCCACTTTCAAGCTATTCAACTATTTAATGCTGACTGTCACTCGAAGTGCACAAGAAGAATCCAGCTCTCTTATCTTCCTCTCTAGAGAAATGACTTTATGAATTCACAGCTCTCTATATTCACTAATTCACTTTTACGTGGCAAACAGGAGACCACAAATATGAAGAAGACGTCCTTTATATCCAAGAACTACATCCCATAGCCTTGCAATCTTCACATTGTCTTCTTTACTTCCAGGAGTAAACTGTGTTTAGAAAGTGCCTAGGCAATTTAGCTAATGCATAAAATCAGTGGTATTAGCATATTTGCAAGGTACAGAAAGACTGCCAAGTTTTATAAAAATTAATAAAGAAGCAAAACCCATCATTTCTTGATGACATTTACTGCCTTTGTTAAAAAGTCTAGAGTCTGAAAATAGAATTCTGTCAATGCTCTTATTAGAATAAGAATATCTCTACCCATGTTGACAAGTGGGCAAAACACATTTATGTTCCATTTATGTTACAAGCCTTTCCTGTAATTTAATCGATCTTTCAAATTTTGCCACATTAGCCTTGGGTTGCTAGTCAGAAAAATTACCCCGAGACTTAACGTTGCCCTGCCGGACGTAAGACCTTCCAGGTGACCTAATGATATAATAGAGATTGACAGTACTCTGGCCCACATGTAAAATAGTATGAATGAAAGGAAAATCTGCCTGGTTTCCTCTTACCATGTCTTACTGAGAATCCAGGGTCAGCCAGACATTTCATTACAGGGAACCTATTTGTCATTGCTTGTCATCCTGTGACAGAGTAATTCAGTCTGTAATCAAATAAGCCTGGAAGTCATTTTTATTTATGTATAAAATGGTAAAATATGGCTGTCCTAGGGGATAGGAAAAAGAAAAATCACAAACTTTAGCTGGTGGTCTTTAAGAAATCTATTCTTGCATGTACCCAATCTTTTATCTTCTTCTTACGTTTAGATAACTTTCAGTGTCTGGACTACCAGCAGATAATTCTTCTGCCTTCTTTCGAATCAACTGCCACTCTCTTCAAATCAGCCCTGTTGGGTGAGTCTTTTTCTTTATTTCCCTCTGTAAGTGCCTCTAGGAAAATAAATGCAAAGCCAAAAATGAACACAACTTCTCAGAACTGTCCTTTGCTTTTTAAATCAGTTTTATCACTGAACTTTAGCTAAACTCTCAAAGAGAAATGAAATCTTCAACTTGATAGTTAAAAATGCCGACATTTTTTATTATTAAACTTCCTTTTGGAGAGCACTAGTAGCCTAGGACTACTTGAAAGAAAAAAAAATATATGATGTTTTGGCCAAAGATCATGCCATCAAAACAAACAAAGCAAGTCAAAAGTCAATAAAATGAGCCCAAGAACAATATTTCCTTGTCAAAAGAACAGTCTCTTCATTTCCTATAGTCTGTAAATGCAAAAAAGTAAACATTTCACAATATTTACCAAGAAACGAAATAGGAAAATATTCCAGAAAACCCCAAAGGTTTTCCCATACAATAGATTCTATAACATTTTTAAACATTGACTTTTTCCCCAACATAAGTAATATGTGTGTTTTTTTTTTAATTTATTTATTTGGCTGTGCTGGGTCTTAGTTGTGGCACGTGGGATCTTTAGTTGTGGCATGCGAACTCTTAGATGTGGCATGTGGGATTTAGTTTCCTGACCAGGGATCGAACCCAGGCCCCCTGCATTGGGAGCGTGGAGCCTTAGCCACTGGACCACCAGGGAAGTCCCAAGTAATATGCTTTTGAATGCTAATTCAATAAGATTTCTTTTATTCTGTTACTAAGAATGCTTATGATCACAAAATAGAATAATGCAGTGGTTCATCTGACTCTGCATAAGCATTTACTTCTGTTCTTAGAAGAAAGAAATGCCTTTCCTTGGATTACAGGAATAAGTATGAAAGGAAATTAAAGAAAAGATCAGCAACAGAGTGCTGCATAGGCAACATGCTAGTAAATTCTGGCATCTTCTAGAATCCAATCACTTTCCTTTATACATAGCATATGTTCAAGTCAAACACCAGATAGAAACTTTGGAAGCTCAGAGATGTTTCCAAAAAAGAAATTATGCACAGAAAATCTGAGGTCTACAGCGGTGCAATTAGCCTGATTTCTGAAAGGCTGGCAAACACTTCACAGGAGAAAAAAGTCATTTTCCTTTTGGTGTCTAAATTGAAAATATTACATAATGGCATCTCCTATTTAAGTACAGTAAAAATACCCTTTCTTCATCCTCAATCCCCCCACTTTCAAGCTATTCAACTATTTAATGCTGACTGTCACTCGAAGTGCACAAGAAGAATCCAGCTGTCTTATCTTCCTCTCTAGAGAAATGACTTTATGAATTCACAGCTCTCTATATTCACTAATTCACTTTTACGTGGCAAACAGGAGACCACAAATATGAAGAAGACGTCCTTTATATCCAAGAACTACATCCCATAGCCTTGCAATCTTCACATTGTCTTCTTTACTTCCAGGAGTAAACTGTGTTTAGAAAGTGCCTAGGCAATTTAGCTAATGCATAAAATCAGTGGTATTAGCATATTTGCAAGGTACAGAAAGACTGCCAAGTTTTATAAAAATTAATAAAGAAGCAAAACCCATCATTTCTTGATGACATTTACTGCCTTTGTTAAAAAGTCTAGAGTCTGAAAATAGAATTCTGTCAATGCTCTTATTAGAATAAGAATATCTCTACCCATGTTGACAAGTGGGCAAAACACATTTATGTTCCATTTATGTTACAAGCCTTTCCTGTAATTTAATCGATCTTTCAAATTTTGCCACATTAGCCTTGGGTTGCTAGTCAGAAAAATTACCCCGAGACTTAACGTTGCCCTGCCGGACGTAAGACCTTCCAGGTGACCTAATGATATAATAGAGATTGACAGTACTCTGGCCCACATGTAAAATAGTATGAATGAAAGGAAAATCTGCCTGGTTTCCTCTTACCATGTCTTACTGAGAATCCAGGGTCAGCCAGACATTTCATTACAGGGAACCTATTTGTCATTGCTTGTCATCCTGTGACAGAGTAATTCAGTCTGTAATCAAATAAGCCTGGAAGTCATTTTTATTTATGTATAAAATGGTAAAATATGGCTGTCCTAGGGGATAGGAAAAAGAAAAATCACAAACTTTAGCTGGTGGTCTTTAAGAAATCTATTCTTGCATGTACCCAATCTTTTATCTTCTTCTTACGTTTAGATAACTTTCAGTGTCTGGACTACCAGCAGATAATTCTTCTGCCTTCTTTCGAATCAACTGCCACTCTCTTCAAATCAGCCCTGTTGGGTGAGTCTTTTTCTTTATTTCCCTCTGTAAGTGCCTCTAGGAAAATAAATGCAAAGCCAAAAATGAACACAACTTCTCAGAACTGTCCTTTGCTTTTTAAATCAGTTTTATCACTGAACTTTAGCTAAACTCTCAAAGAGAAATGAAATCTTCAACTTGATAGTTAAAAATGCCGACATTTTTTATTATTAAACTTCCTTTTGGAGAGCACTAGTAGCCTAGGACTACTTGAAAGAAAAAAAAATATATGATGTTTTGGCCAAAGATCATGCCATCAAAACAAACAAAGCAAGTCAAAAGTCAATAAAATGAGCCCAAGAACAATATTTCCTTGTCAAAAGAACAGTCTCTTCATTTCCTATAGTCTGTAAATGCAAAAAAGTAAACATTTCACAATATTTACCAAGAAACGAAATAGGAAAATATTCCAGAAAACCCCAAAGGTTTTCCCATACAATAGATTCTATAACATTTTTAAACATTGACTTTTTCCCCAACATAAGTAATATGTGTGTTTTTTTTTTAATTTATTTATTTGGCTGTGCTGGGTCTTAGTTGTGGCACGTGGGATCTTTAGTTGTGGCATGCGAACTCTTAGATGTGGCATGTGGGATTTAGTTTCCTGACCAGGGATCGAACCCAGGCCCCCTGCATTGGGAGCGTGGAGCCTTAGCCACTGGACCACCAGGGAAGTCCCAAGTAATATGCTTTTGAATGCTAATTCAATAAGATTTCTTTTATTCTGTTACTAAGAATGCTTATGATCACAAAATAGAATAATGCAGTGGTTCATCTGACTCTGCATAAGCATTTACTTCTGTTCTTAGAAGAAAGAAATGCCTTTCCTTGGATTACAGGAATAAGTATGAAAGGAAATTAAAGAAAAGATCAGCAACAGAGTGCTGCATAGGCAACATGCTAGTAAATTCTGGCATCTTCTAGAATCCAATCACTTTCCTTTATACATAGCATATGTTCAAGTCAAACACCAGATAGAAACTTTGGAAGCTCAGAGATGTTTCCAAAAAAGAAATTATGCACAGAAAATCTGAGGTCTACAGCGGTGCAATTAGCCTGATTTCTGAAAGGCTGGCAAACACTTCACAGGCTTCCTTTTATCATGGCTGCATGCTAAAAATGTGGGCGATCAATACGCTAAATAGGAAAACCTGGGCTGTCAGTTGCCTGAGTTTGTCTGTCAGAACCTTGAAGTTAGGTCATGGCCGCCAGGGAAAATTCCTTCTTCAATGGCAGGCTGCATGAACGTGTTAACAGACTCAGACAAGAGAAAACACCTCCTGAAAATACTCTAAAAGGTGGGAATGACACACACTATTCAAATTACATCAACTTGTGATTCCAAGTTCTTTTAAAACGGAACCAAGAAATGTAGCTCTGAACTTCACACCTCACTTTCCATCCTGCCCTTGGAAGAAAGCAAAATGGAACATATCTCCTTCTCAGTTTTTCCAGCTGTTTCATCAACCTACTACTTAAATATTCAACATTCCAAGTATAGGATTTCATTTAATGAGTACCATTCCTGATACTTTTAAAGTATATTAATTTTTAGAATTCTATTTTTATGCAAGGATTACATTCCTGAAAGAGAAACACATGCATGCATACACGCATACATATATATATATTTTAAGGAATTGCTGCTATAGCCACAAACATAAGGGATCATTTATAATGGCTGTGTTTTACCATTTTCAAAATAATAGATTATATTTTTAGGTAGTAAAACTGAAATACTGTTAAAATGTTTTGCTAAAATTTCATAGACTTTAATGATTAAATTAAGCCTTTGTTCCTAAGTTAGTAATAATGGGGAACTTGAGGCTGATAAATATCTCCATCTTAAAAAAGGTAATCTGCGTGTAGTAGTGGAAAGACCATCAGTAAAAAATTCAGGAATAAGAATTTAAGTTCTTTTATTATTAGTTTTTTAACTTTTACTTTAAAATAATAATAATTAATAATAATAAGAGTAATAATAAAGTTACTTAATAACTTTTAAAATTTAGGTCTCAGTTTACTTATCTGTAAAATGATTAGTTACGTACAGATTAATAAGCCTACTTCTATCTGTAAGACAGCATGATTATTTTATTTGAATTAAAACACCAACGGAGAAAAATCTGAAATACTCCTAATGTTTGGATGCACTATTAATTTTTTAACAGTTAAATAATCATTTATATTATGTACAAGAAGGGGTAACAACAACAGCAAGGACAGTTAAATATGGTCTTGCAAAATATGGAAGGTGTGGTCAGATCACGTTGGAATTAAGATTTCAATACCTTTTCTTTGGCCACAATAATTTATTGCATCTGTTTTCCTATGCACAGCAGTGGAGCCATCTATCAGGGGGGAGAAAGGTCCCTTTGGCTCAGTTAAGGGTCTTTGCAGCCATCAAAGATGAGAAACTATGTTGGTATTTACAGTAATTAAGATGTCAAATTGTAAATCTAAAAATTATCATAATGAATATGTCACAGCATAAAATTCTGTTTGAGGCTCTTGGGTGACCACAGTTTCATACTTTGACATATTTTAGTTTGAGAAGCCCAAGATTTGCAGGACCACAAGGACAACCTAAACCTAATTATTCCAAATGCCAACCTACTGTGCAATTTTATCAGAGTAACAACACAGCAGCTCTCAATACTCCAAAGAATCTATACATAGTCTGAAAAAAAACTTATTGAACACCAGTGACTCAGAGAAGAGTGAGTGACCTGATCACGTAGGAAATAACTGATCTACAGACTGAGATCTGAAATCTGGGACCATCTTTCAGCCTGGAGAGAATTCCCAAACTTCCCTAAATGGATTTTTCATTTTATTATTCTTTGGATTTTTCCTCCAAGAAAAGTGCTAAATGTCAATCATGATTGACATGGTTCTTTGATATTCTTCTAAACCCTCTTCATAAAATTAGAAGACAAAGAGTGGAAGCCTCTCATATTTTCACTGGGATGTCTAAAGTTAAAGCTGTTATCTAGATTTCTAATATTTCCATATTATGTTCATCAGAAAACAACTACCATGACTCTCTCAGCCTCCTCTACTGTATGCAGTTTCTAATGAGGCAGTTTCCCAACTTCTCTTCATCCTGTTTTTCTTCCCTAAGCACACTTGCCCAAACTCTCATTCTAGATAAGCAGTTTCATATTGTTATGATTACAAAGGTTTAAAATACTTTGATGTACATTATCCCATTCCATTCTATTTCCTTCAAGATTCCTAATTTTTAAACTGTAACAGAAAAAGCTGTTATATCCTTCACTCTAAAAATTCAAAAGCATTTTGCAATAAATTACCTTGTAGCCACTACACATGCAAATTGCTATGACCTCTCTCTACACTGTTCCACCAAATTTCTTGAAAGAACAAATTATATTCACCATAGACTCACGCACACTTTCCTTACAATCATTTGTTCCTCACCCCTCTTTTGGTTCTCTTCAAACCCCACACCATTCTGTTGAATACTGTTCACTCCAGCCACAAATAAACTCTTTAGAACCGCATCCAAAAATATTTTTAGCAGTGCTCATTCCGCACCACTTCTCAGGAGCAATGAACAGTGTTGATTACTCTTACCCACCTCTTACCCTTAGCTTTCCAAACTATTCCCTTAATTGCCATATAACTATACTTTCATTGTTTTGCATTTATCTAATGGTTTAGATCATTCATTCATTTTGACATTCAAGTTATGCCAGAAATTGTGTAAGCCCCTGCCCAGAAGGAATTCACAATCATGTGGTAAAAACACAATTCTCCCTCCACTTGCGACTCCTTAAAGTGTTGTGTGAAGTCTTCCTTGACCTCCTTTTTTTTTTTAAATTGCGATATTTGCTTTTTTTTTAACATCTTTATTGGAGTATAATTGCTTGACAATGGTGTGTTAGTCCCATGTCCTCAAGTCCATTCTCTACGTCTGCACCTTTATTACTGTCCTGCCCCTAGGTTCTTCAGAACCATTCTTTTTTTT